>NC_074688.1:31118789-31153789 GCF_029448725.1 Salvelinus fontinalis
GTAATGTCCATCTCTGTCCATTTCATGTTTAGCCCATGTTGATATTTGTGGGGTATTTTGGTAAGGTTAGGGTTAAGATTAGGCATTAATCTTGCCACTAGGGGGGTGCCATTTCGACATAGTACAAATTCGTTTCCAAATTAAACTGCCTCGTACTCAATTCTTGCTCGTACAATATGCATATTATTATTACTATTGGATAGAAAACACTCTCTAGTTTCTAAAACCGTTTGAATTATGTCTGTAAGTGAAACAGAACTAGACTTAGAGCAATTCTCCTATGAGGATTTGAAAATGCTGAAATCTGCTTGCTGTTCCCAGACTTGTGGATAACTCTGACTGTCTTCTATTGGTTGAGATGCACTGCATACGCCTTCCCCTGGTTGTTAGCGAATAGGGAGTCTTGAAATGGCGTCTCTACGTAGTTCCCAAAGTTTATAAATTGATTGGGAACGAGGTGGCTCATTCTTTTCACCTTCGCTCGGGCGCATTGAGGACCTGGGGACGGTCTTTTGGAACCATCGGTTATAGATCTCAGACATTTCCGGCTGTGTTTTTATTCGATATAGGTGTTGAAGACATCGTAATGTTGTTATTTTGAACCGAATTATATCAGTTTATGTCAGTATATGGCGATTTTCGGGTATTTATTTCCTTGGCGCTGTAGGAATTTGGGTATCTCTCTCTTTCGTGCTAATGTTTACTGCTAATTGCAACTCTGAAGAGGACGTTCTCCAACCTATCAACGATTCTTTTTGACAAAGAACACCTTTCCCAAGATTCTGATGAGAGTTCATCGAAAAGTATGAACTATTTATGCTGATTTTTCATTGTTCTGTTGAAAAATGTCAAATGCATGAAACGCCATTGCTTGCAGTGTAGCATTGTGTTATCGCAGCCTGTATTACGCAGTAAGGTTAATTTTAAAAATGTAATTCAGCGATTGCATTAAGAACTAATTTGTCTTTCAATTGCTGTCCAACCTGTATTTTTTTAGTCAAGTTTATGAATAGTTTTCGATAAGAGTAGGTGGCTTTCCAAGATGGCGCCGGACAGATTGCTTGAGCTCTTGGCTACTTTTCTCATTGTATGAGCACAATTTGTGCCGCTAAATATGCACATTTTCGAACAAACTCTATATGCATTGTGTAACATGATGTTACAGGACTGTCACCTGAAGAATTCTGAGAAGGTTAGTGAAAAAATTAATATATTTTGGTGGTTTATACGTTATAGCTATTTTTGCCTTGAATCAATGCTGGTGTGATGTTCGCTATTGTGCTAAGCTAATATAACGCTATATTGTGTTTTCGCTGTAAAACACTTAGAAAATCTGAAATATTGTCTTGATTCACAAGATCTGTGTCTTTCATCTGCTGCACGCTGTGTATTTTTAAGAAATGTTTTATGATGAGTAATTAGCTAATACACGATGGCCTCTGTAGTTATCTAGTGGCTTTGGTGAGAGTTGTAATGGTGGCTGCAATGGTAAACTCTGATTTATACCTGAAATATGCACATTTTTCTAACAAAACCTATGCTATACAATAAATATGTTATCAGACTGTCATCTGATGAGGTTGTTTCTTGGTTAGTGGCTATTTATATCTTTATTTGGTCGAATTTGTGATAGCTGCTGATGGAGTAAAACATGGTGGAGTATGGGAGTGGTGTCTTTTTTTAACGTGGTTAGCTAATAGATTTACATATTTTGTATTCCCTGTAAAACGTTTTAAAAATCAGAAATGATGGCTTTATTCACAAGATGTGTATCTTTCATTTGGTGTCTTGGACTTGTGATTTCATGAACATTTTATTATATGATGTCCCTGTGGCTTTAGGCTAGGCTATGCTAGTCAGCTTTTGTGATGGGGGTGCTCCCGGATCCGGGTTTGGTAGGCGTTAGAGGTTAACTCAGAAATCTTAAGTTAACTCTGAATGTTTGAGGTAAGCATTAACCTCTACCGAGTACCTAACCCGGATTCGGGAGCACCCCCCACCCCCCCCCCCCCCCACACTGGGCATCGCTAGCATCGCTAGCATAGCGTCACAATTAAATAGTAGCATCTAAATATCATTAAATCACAAGTCCAAGACACCCAATGAAAGACACAGATCTTGTGAATAAAGCCACCATTTCAGATTTTTAAAATGTTTTACAGGGAAGACACAATATGTAAATCTATTAGCTAAACACGTTAGCAAAAGACACAATTTTTTTACTCCAACAGTTTTTTCCTGCGTCAGTAGCTATCACTAATTCGACTAAATGAAAGTATATATAGCCACTAACCAACAAACAAATTCATAAGATGACAGTCTGATAACATATTTATGGTATAGCATAGTTTTTTTTTTTAAATGTGCATTTTTCAGGTATAAATCACAGTTCTACATTGCAGCTGCAATCTGATATAGTGCTGATGCAGCCAGAACAATTACAGAGACCAACTTCATATAACTAATTACTTGTCTTAAAACATTTCAGAAAAAATACACAGCGTACAGATATTGAAAGCCCAACATCTGGTGAATCCAAACAATATTTCAGATTTATTAAATGTTTTATAGCGAAAACAAAATGTAGCGCTAAATTAGCATAGCCACGCCAGCCAGAACCAGCTGGGCGCGCCCGACCAGTTCACATGCACGACAGATATATGAAATAACATCGTAAATTGGGTCTTACTATTGCTGATCTTTCATCAGAATGTTGATAAAGGTGTCCTTAGTCCTGATGAGTCGTTCAATCCATTCACAATGGCAACTTTCCCTCTTCATTTAGCATAGGTACTGGTCGACTAGCACGGTTCTGTCCAAAGTTAAAAAAACTCACAGAACGGAACACGGCAAAACTCCCGAAAAAATTAAAATAATCTGATTAAACTATATTGAAAAAACATACATTAAGATGATATGGTCACATGTATCAAACAAACTTCGAGACGGAGATAGTTTTCATCCGTAACGGCAGCATAACAAAAGACAATTGCACCTCTAAAACGCGCGTTTCAGAAAACCGGAAGTTGTCGGTCACGCTAAAGAAATAGGTCTTATTTCACGTCAGTACAAGATAAACAAAAAATTTCTCCTCTGACGTCTTCCTGACACCCAGAGGAAGACGAATGAAGTGTGTTTCGGGTCATAGGTGGCGTGACCATATATAGGCAGAGCGTTGAAGCGAGCATACACATCTTGCAATCTTCTTCTTGCTCAGGGAAAGTGCTGTCAAATGACTTGTGTTTCACTCAGAGACAAAATTGAAACGGTTTTAGAAACCATAGCTTGTTTTCTATCCAATGGTATATGGTTATATGCATATAGTAACAGCAATAATTGTATAAGAGGCAGTTTAATCTGTAGAGGAAATTATGCTAATGCGAAAACAGCACCCCCTGTATTCTCAAGAAGTTAAGGTTTGGAATAGGCTTAAAACAAAAAATCTCAAAAACGTTCTATTGCTGGATTCAAACTTGCAACCTTTGGAAACAGATGCTTGGAATCAGAGGCTTGGAATCAGAGGCAGATACTTACGCCCATCCACAATTTCCATCCGCCATCCCATAATGCCCTAGCAAAATCGAAACCTACTTGAAGGTAAGAGAGCACACTGTTGCCCCTGGTAGCCAATTTCCACGTCATCTCCCGATGCCCTCAGACATGAATGGATGTTGAATACTGACTTGTATCACGGGTGACCTGGCTGCTGTGTGTGCTGGGGTGGATGCTCACTGCAGAGATGACAGGCAGAGCATCAACCTTTCCACAGGCCTGTCTTTAAAGACAACCGGTAGGGTCTAATAAATCCTTCAAAGGCTGCCTGACTTCACAGCTTCGCTCCGGCTTTCAAGGCAGGACAGGAGTCTAAGACAAAGGCCAGCAGGGAGAGAGAAAGAGAGAGATGGAAGAGAGAGAGGGAGTCAGAGCAAGAGAGTCAGAGACTGAGTCAGAGAAAGAAAGAGAGAGAGATGGAAGAGAGAGAGAGGGGGGGGGCCTCCTGTAGTCACACCTCATGAATATTTAACAGAACTTGTTGGAGTGAGGAAAGAAGATAGAGGTTGTGTGTGTGTGTGTGTGTATCTGTGTGTGTGTGTGTGTGTTGGTATCATTGAGGAACAGCCATTCCCATGGCAACAGTGCGTCAGGTAGGCAGGCGACATGGGCTCTGAGCTGCCCTCTTTAGTCCCTGGAGGGGGAGAGAGGGAAGAGGGTGGAGGGGGGAAGCATTTTGTCTCGCCACACTTGACAAAACAAAGACAACTCACTCCTCTGGTCCCGTGCCACATTTCTTATTCATAAACAAGCGGGGCTGGCTGTACGGACACGATAAAGCGTAGTGCGCAGAGCCCTCTGCCGAGACGGCCACCGATTTGAATGCAAAGCCTCAGCTGCACCAAATCCCTCCCCCCTGTCCTCACCCCACACCTCCCCCCTCTCCATTATTCCGTCGGATTTCACCTCTATTTTTGGACGTGGCGCTAAGCCATCCAAAGGATCTCCAATGGAGATATGGCATCAAAAAAACCTTTCTCTCTCCATCCCCCGCCATCATTAACATAAACATTTAAGAATAACATGCGAAAGAATGAGGAAAAACGAATGAATAAAATGAATACAAAATATCCACACATATTTTATAATATCCACACATGTCCATATCTCCGACAATGTTCGACGTTCGTCCCCGTCCATTCTCTACACACACAACAGTGGATAATTGGGTGATTCTTCCTCTTAATGGATTATTTGTTTTGATTTGGGCCTAAACATATGTTGACTTAAGGGGGCCAGGGGATGCATGGTGGGTGTTCTCGCCACTTGAGCTGTGCATGTTTAGAGGTGTAAACAGATATTGGGGTACGGTGGAGTGGAGGGTTGAATGTGATGCTTTACTGAGGGTCTGACTGATAAAGGGGATGGGGGGTAATGGTGCCATAGTAAGGGTTTGAGTGGTAAGACCAGCTATATTAACCAGTTTAGCAGGGCTTTAGGAACAACTGCATACATGCAGAGATATATACAAAATATACCAAAAGACACACATATGTAAAGAAAGACACATACACACTCACAACCACAATCAGTACAGAGTACTGAGACGTAATGCACATACACTGAAGATATTGCTCAAAGAACCACATAATAAGGAACTCAACATGTCAGAGGGTTTTCTTTAATGGAAGCTTTTTTATTGTCAAATATGTAAAGTGTGGTGTACCACAGGGCAGCTCTCTAGGTCCTCTACTCTGTCTATTTTTACTAATGACCTGCCACTGGCATTAAACAAAGCATGTGTGTCCAAGTATGCTGATGATTCAACTATATACGCATATACGCAAAGAGTTATAGTCTGTTTTGGAATAAGTGGCCATTAATAAACTAGCCGTGAACATCTCTAAAACTAAGAGCATTGTATATGGTACAAATCATTCCTTAAGTTCTAGACCTCAGCTGAATCTGGTAATGAATGGTGTGGCTGTAGATCAAGTTGACTAAACTAAATTACTTGGTATTACCTTAGATTGTAAACTGTCATGGTCAAAACATATACATTCAATGGTTGTAAAGATTGGGAAAGGTCTGTCCATAATTAAAATATTTTATAAGTCCTGCAGACTCTAGTTCTGTCTTATCTTGATTATTGTCCAGTCATATTGTCAAGTGCTGCAAAGAAAGACAGATAAGATAAGCTGTAGCTGGCCCAGAACAAGTTTTGCTCTTCATTGTAATTATATGGCTCATATTAATACTATGCATGCCAGTCTCTCTTGGCTAAGAGTTGAGGAAAGACTGACTGCGTCACGTCTTGTTTTATAAGAAACATTAAGGTGTTGGAAATTCCAAATTGTTTGCATAGTCAACTCACACACAGCACTGACACACAAACTTAACCCACCAGACATGCCACCAGGGGTCTTTTCACAGTCCCCAGGTCCAGAAAAAATTAAAGGAAATGTCCAGTAGCCATGAGTGCAAGGAACTCCCTTCCATCTTATATAGCGCAAGTGAACAGCATATCTGGTTTTAAAAAACAAATAAAGCAACACCTCACGACACAACGCCTCTCCTCCATTTTTTTATTTATTTTACCGTTATTTTACCAGGTAAGTTGACTGAGAACACGTTCTCATTTGCAGCAACGACCTGGGGAATAGTTACAGGGGAGAGGAGGGGGATGAATGAGCCAATTGTAAACTGGGGATTATTAGGTGACCATGATGGTTTGAGGGCCAGATTGGGAATTTAGCCAGGACACCGGGGTTAACACCCCTACTCTTACGATAAGTGCCATGGGATCTTTAATGACCTCAGAGAGTCAGGACACCCGTTTAACGTCCCATCCGAAAGACGGCACCCTACACAGGGCAGTGTCCCCAAACACTGCCCTGGGGCATTGGGATATTTTTTTTTTAGACCAGAGGAAAGAGTGCCTCCTACTGGCCCTCCAACACCACATGTGACCTACTTGCTGTGTGTATGTACTGACATGTATGTGTAACTGATAGATGCACACACACACACACACTGTCACGTGTTCGTGTGACGTGTTCGTTAGAATGAATGTCGGACCAAGGCGCAGCGTGCTTTGAGTTCCACATCTTTATTTTAGTGAAACTTACAAAAACAAAAGGAAACAAACAACGAACCGTAACATAAGAGGTGCTAAATGTACTAACTCAAAGAAGATCGGCTACCTAAATATGATCCCCAATCAGAGACAACGATAAACAGCTGCCTCTGATTGGGAACCATACCAGGCCAACATAGACATACAATAACCTAGATAACCCACCCTAGTCAAACCCCGACCTAACCAACATAGAGAATAAAAGGCTCTCTATGGTCAGGGCGTGAAACACACACTACATGTTACTGTTATTAAATGTACGTATACTACAGTTCAAAAGTTTAGGGTCACTTAGAAATGTCCTTGTTTTTGAAAGAAATGCAAACTTGCTCTAACTAGAATATAAAGTGCAGTGGGGGGCCCCGGTGCACAACTGAGCAGGAGGACAAGTACATTAGAGTGTCTAGTTTGACAAACAGGCGCCTCACAAGTTCTCAACTGGCAGCTTCATTAAATAGTGCCCACAAAACACCAGTCTAAATGTCAAAAGTGAAGAGGCGACTCCGGGATGCTGGCCTTCAAGGCAGAGTTGCAAAGAAAAAGCCATATCTCAGACTGGCCAATGAAAATAAAAGATGAAGATGGGCAAAATAACACAGACACTGGACAGAGGAACTCTGCCTAGAAGGCCAGCATCCCGGAGTCGCATCTTCACTGTTGACGTTAAGACTGGTGTTTTGCGGGTACTATTTAACCTGTTTGGCGTGCAAGCCCGACGTCGGTACACTTATGACAACAGCCAGCTCAAAGTGCAGGGCGCGAAATTCAAAAGATATATTTTTTTAAATATTTCACTTTCACACATTAACAAGTCCAAGACACCAGATGAAAGATACACATCTTGTGAATCAAGCCAACATGTCCGATTTTTAAAATGTTTTACAGGGAAGACACAATATGTAAATCTATTAGCTAACCACGTTAGCAAAAGACACCACTATTTTTACTCCATCAGTTTTTTACTACATCAGTAGCTATCACAAATTCGACCAAATAAAGATATAAATAGCCACTAACCAAGAAACAACTTCATCAGATGACAGTCTGATAACATATTTATTGTATAGCATATGTTTTGTTAGAAAAATTTGCATATTTCAGGTATAAATCATAGTTTACATTGCAGCTACAGTCAGAAATTGCACCGAAAGCAGACAGAAAAATTACAGACACCAACGCCAAATACCTAAATACTCATCATAAAACATTTCTGAAAAATACATAGTGTACAGCAATTGAAAGACAGGCATCTTGTGATTCAAGACAATATTTCCGATTTATCAAGTGTTTTACAGCGAAAACACAATATAGCGTTATATTAGCTTAGCACAATAGCAAACATAACAACAGCATTGATTCAAGGCAAAAATAGCTATAACGTATAAACCACCAAAATATATTAATTGTTTCACTAACCTTCTCAGAATTCTTCAGATGACAGTCCTGTAACATCATATTACACAATGCATATAGAGTTTGTTCGAAAATGTGCATATTTAGCGGCACAAATCGTGCTAATACAATGAGAATAGTGTCCATAACGTCAAGCAATCTGTCCGGCGCCATCTTGTAAAGGCACCTTTTCTTATCGAAAACTATTCATAAACTTGACTAAAAAAATACAGGTTGGACAGCAATTGAAAGACAAATTAGTTCTTAATGCAATCGCTGAATTACATTTTTTAAATTAACCTTACTGCGCAATACAGGCTGCGATAACGCAAGGCTACACTGCAGGAAATGGCGTCTTATGCATTTGACATTTTTCAACAGAACAATGAATTATCAGCATAAATAGTTCTTACTTTCGATGAACTCCCATCAGAATCTTGGGAAATGTGTCCTTTGTCCAAAATAATCGTTGCTAGGTTGGAGAACGTCCTCTTCAACGTTGCAATTAGCAGTAAACAATAGCCATGTGGGCCAGAGATACCCAACTTTCTAAAACGTCACGAAAATAAATACCCGAAAATCGCAATATACTGACATAAACTGATATAATTCGGTTTAAAATAACAACATTACGATGTCTTCAACACCTATATCGAATAAAAACAGAGCCGGATATATCTAGGAGCTAATACGGGAGCTTCTAAAATGACATGCCAAGACCCTCCCTGCGTCAGAGCGAAGAGTGGAAAGATGGGACACTTCGGTTCCAAGCAATTTATAACCTTTGGGACCTACGTAGAAACTCCATTTCAACTCTCCCTATTTGCTGACACCCAGTGGAAGGCGTATGCAGTGCATCTCAACCAATAGAGGACAGGCAAATTAATACACAGGTCTCAGAACAGCCAGCAAAATTCTGCATTCTGACATACACATAGGAAAATTGCTCTAAGTCCAGTTCTGTTTCACCCACAGATATAATTCAAACGGTTTTAGAAACTAGAGAGTGTTTTCTATCCAATAATAATAATAATATGCATATTGTACGAGCAAGAATTGAGTACGAGGCCTTTTTGAAATGGGCACCTTTTATCTGGCTACTCAATACTGCCCCTTGAGCCCAAAGAGGTTAATGAAGCTGCCAGGTGAGGACTTGTGAGGCGTCTGTTTCTCAAACTAGACACTCTAATGTACTTTTCCTCTTGCTCAGTTGTGCACCGGGGCCTCCCACTCCTCTTTCTATTAGAGTCTTTGTTTCTGTTCATTTTGAGCATGTAATCTAACCCACAAATGCTGATGCTCCAGATACTCAACTAGTCTAAATAAGGCCAGTTTTATTGCTTCTTTAATCAGCATAACAGTTGTCAGCTGTGCTAACATAATTGCAAAAGGGTCTTCTAATGATCAATTAGCCTTTTATTATGATAGACTTGGATTAGCTAACACAATGTGCCATTGGAACACAGGAGTGATGGTTACTGATAATGGGCCTCTGTACACCTATGTAGATATTCCATTAAAAATCATCAGTTTCCAGCTACAATAGTCATTTACAACATTAACAATGTCTATACTGTATTGATGATCAATTTAATGTTATTTTAATTGACGAAAAAATGCGCTTTTCTTTCAAAAACAAGGACATTTCTAAGTGACCCCAAACTTTTGAATGGTAGCGTAAATTGGAAAGTATTTTGTCTGAAATATCTTTATCGTTATGTGTCAGGTCCCCAGTAAGAGTAGCTGTCGGCATCGGCGTCGGTTAATGGAGATCCTAACCAATCAAATTAAATCAAAACGAGCACACATGCATACTCACAAGCACCTGCACAACAACATTGGAGATAACCACGCTCATACATATTAACACACTCGTACACACTGTCAACAATCCCAAGTCCACATATTGCACCCCCCCTTCCCACACACACAAACCCATACACACACTCCCAAACACAGACACCCGTCTAAAACATTCAGACGATAACAAAAATATTCTCATTCATCTATCTACACTCTTAGAAAAAAGGGTTCCAAAAGGGTTCTTCGGCTGTCCCCATAGCAAACCCTTTTTGGTTCCAGGTAAAACTCTTTGGGTTCCATTTAGAACCCTCTGTGTAAAGGATTCTACGTGGAACTCAAAAGGGTTCTACCTGGAACCAAAAAGGGTTCTTCAAAGGGTTTTCCTATGGGGACAGCCGAAAAACCCTTTTAAGTTCTAGATATAACCTTTTTTTCTAAGAGTGTATGAGGTCACCCGGGGATTCTAGAGAAGCATAGCAACAGGAGACAATACTCTGAACTAAAACCATATCAGCAAAATAAAATATGTATACAAAAACTATGGGAAAGACCAGATAGAATGGATAGAATCTTCAGACTAGTTGGTACGGTGATGGTCCTTCATCCATCACCATCTGTAAGCAGGCAAAATCTAGCCGATGTATTTCTCTACTGCTCTGTTTAGTGCTTGGAGCTGCCTGAGTGTCAC
This sequence comes from Salvelinus fontinalis, assembly GCF_029448725.1. NCBI lineage: Eukaryota > Metazoa > Chordata > Actinopteri > Salmoniformes > Salmonidae > Salvelinus > Salvelinus fontinalis. The sequence goes on from NC_074688.1 coordinate 31,129,301, forward strand.
CTCTGCCTTTATTTACAAGGTGTTTATTTTGTCAACGACTTGAGTGTTTGCCCAGCTGGCACCAAACCCTAGCCCATGGCAGTGCCAGCACCACGCCCGGGGGGAGAGGGATCAAGGGCTTGGGGGGAGGAGTGTGGGAGGGGAATAGAAGGAGGGAGGATGGGAGGGGTAGACGTGGCATGATGCCCAGCCTCACTTCTGCCTCCCCCCTCCTTATCCTCCCCCACCCTCCATGCCAACGCCCGCCCGCCCGCCAGCCCTCCTCCAACCCAATGTCTCCCCCATGCCTGGTAAGACTGAGTGGGGGCTGGCTGGGGGTGCTGGCAGACCTGCGAGAGCCTATCGATGCCAGTCCAAAGTGCCTCGCCAAAGTGGGGCGGCTTAGCCATAATCCGTATTGACTGCCTCTTGCTTTGTCTGCCAATTCCGAGCATGGATTTGTCTCACTCAATGATGTGCCTCCGTCAACTTCTCCCACATTAATCCATAGCATTATTACTTTTCAATACCACGCTAATTATTCCCTGTTCGGACCGCGACGACAAGTAAGGTAGGGAGGAGTGGAGAAAATTAAACAAACAAATAAACAAAAAGGCGTTTAAAAGCCTCGGTCGACGACAATGAGGTTAATTCAATCTCTGGCTCGGCTGTCAAATCAACTGGTTTGTCTGCGCAAAGCGAGTGTGAAATGAAACATTGCATGCAGAGAAGAGGTGGTCCTGTTCTCTACGCTTGAATCAGATCCACGCCAGCACCAGGGACAGTGAGAGTGCGTTGTATGTCTGCTGGCTTATGTGTGTTTGTTTGTATGTGCATGTGTGTGTACGTGTATGAGTGTGTTTGTTTGTGTGTGTGCGCACATGTTTGTGTTGTTGTGTGTGTGAGTAAGTGTGTGTGCACCCCCACTGCTAAATCTGCAGATTACAGACAGGATCCCGTGGCCTGACAAAGGCTAAAACTAGGATTCTAACCATTAGGGCTTACACTAACCACTAGGGCGAACACTAGGGTTCTAACCACTAGGGCTAACACTAAGGTTCTAACCGCTAGAGCTAACACAAACCACTAGGGCTAACACTAGGGTTCTAACCACTAGGGCTAACACTAGGTTTCTAACTGCTAGAGCTAACACTAACCACTAGGGCTAACACTAAGGTTCTAACCGCTAGAGCTAACACTAACCACTAGGGCTAACACTAGGGTTCTAACCACTAGGGCTAACACTAACCACTAGGGCTAACAAGGGTTCTAACCGCTAGGGCTGACACTAGGGTTCTAACTGTTAGGGCTAACACTAACCACTAGGGCTAACACTAGGGTTCTAACCGCTAGGGCTGACACTAGGGTTCTAACTGCTAGGGCTAACAGTAAGCACTAGGGCTAACACTCGGGTTCTAACCACTAAGGCTAACACTAAACACTAGGGCTAACACTAGGGTTCTAACCACTAAGGCTAACACTAACCACTAGAGCGTGCAATAGGGTTCTAACTGCTAGGGCTAACAGTAACCACTAGGGCTAACACTAGGGTTCTAAACACTAGGGCTAACACTAGGGTTCTAACCACTAGGGCTAACACTAAGGTTCTAACCGCTAGAGCTAACACTAACCACTAGGGCTAACACTAGGGTTCTAACCACTAAGGCTAACACTAACCACTAGAGCGTACAATAGGGTTCTACCCACCAGGGCTAACACTAGGGTTCAAAGCACTTGGGCTAACACTAGGATTCTAACCATTAGGGCTAGCACTAGGGTTCTAACCACAAAGGCTAACAATAACCACTAGGGCTAACACTAGGGTTCTAACCACTAAGGCTAACACTAACTACCAGGGCTAACACTAGGGTTCTAACCACTAGGGCTAACACTAAGGTTCTAACCACTAGGGCTAACACTAGGGTTCTAACCGCTAGAGCTAACACTAACCACTAGGGCTAACACTAGGGTTCTAACCACTAGGGCTAACATTAGGCTTCTAACCGCTAGGGCTGATACTAGGGTTCTAACCGCTAGAGCTAACATTAACCACTAGGGTTCTAACCGCTAGAGCTAACACTAACCACTAGGGCTAACACTAGGGTTCTAACCACTAGGGCTAACACTAAGGTTCTAACCACTAAGGCTAACACTAACCATTAGGGCTAACACTAGGGTTCTAACCACTAGGGCTAACACTAACCACTAGGGCTAACAAGGGTTCTAACCGCTAGGGCTGACACTAGGGTTCTAACCGTTAGGGCTAACACTAACCACTAGGGCTAACACTAGGGTTCTAACCGCTAGGGCTGACCCTAGGGTTCTAACTGCTAGGGCTAACAGTAACTACTAGGGCTAACACTCGGGTTCTAACCACTAAGGCTAACACTAAACACTAGGGCTAACACTAGGGTTCTAACCACTAAGTCTAACACTAACCACTAGGGCTAACACTAGGGTTCTAAACACTAGGGCTAACACTAGGGTTCTAACCACTAGGGTAACACTAAGGTTCTAACCGCTAGAGCTAACACTAACCACTAGGGCTAACACTAGGGTTCTAACCACAAGGACTAACATTAGGCTTCTAACCGCTAGGGCTGATACTAGGGTTCTAACTGCTAGAGCTAACATTAACCACTAGGGTTCTAACCGCTAGAGCTAACACTAACCACTAGGGCTAACACTAGGGTTCTAACCACTAGGAATAACACTAAGGTTCTAACCACTAAGGCTAACACTAACCACTAGGGCTAACACTAGGGTTCTAACCACTAGGGCTAACACTAACCACTAGGGCTAACAAGGGTTCTAACCGCTAGGGCTGACACTAGGGTTCTAACCGTTAGGGCTAACACTAACCACTAGGGCTAACACTAGGGTTCTAACCGCTAGGGCTGACCCTAGGGTTCTAACTGCTAGGGCTAACAGTAACCACTAGGGCTAACACTCAGGTTCTAACCACTAAGGCTAACACTAAACACTAGGGCTAACACTAGGGTTCTAACCACTAAGGCTAACACTAACCACTAGGGCTAACACTAGGGTTCTAAACACTAGGGCTAACACTAGGGTTCTAACCACTAGGGCTAACACTAAGGTTCTAACCGCTAGAGCTAACACTAACCACTAGGGCTAACACTAGGGTTCTAACCACTAAGGCTAACACTAACCACTAGAGCGTACAATAGGGTTCTACCCACCAGGGCTAACACTAGGGTTCAAAGCACTTGGGCTAACACTAGGATTCTAACCATTAGGGCTAGCACTAGGGTTCTAACCACAAAGGCTAACAATAACCACTAGGGCTAACACTAGGGTTCTAACCACTAAGGCTAACACTAACTACCAGGGCTAACACTAGGGTTCTAACCACTAAGGCTAACACTAAGGTTCTAACCACTAGGGCTAACACTAGGGTTCTAACCGCTAGAGCTAACACTAACCACTAGGGCTAACACTAGGGTTCTAACCACTAGGGCTAACATTAGGCTTCTAACCGCTAGGGCTGATACTAGGGTTCTAACCGCTAGAGCAACATTAACCACTAGGGTTCTAACCGCTAGAGCTAACACTAACCACTAGGGCTAACACTAGGGTTCTAACCACTAGGGCTAACACTAAGGTTCTAACCACTAGGGCTAACACTAGGGTTCTAATCACTAGGGCTAACACTAACCACTAGGCCTAACACTAGGGTTCTAACCACTAAGGCTAACACTAACCACTAGGGCTAACACGAGGGTTCTAACCACTAGGGCTAACACTAGGGTTCCTACCACTAGGGCTAACACTAGCCACTAGGGCTAAAACTAGTGTTCTAACCACTAGGGTTAACACTAGGGTTCTAACCGCTAGAGCTAACACTAACCACTAGGGCTAACACTAGGGTTCTAACCACTAGGGCTAACACTAGGCTTCTAACCGCTAGGGCTGATACTAGGGTTCTAACCGCTAGAGCTAACATTAACCACTAGGGTTCTAACCGCTAGAGCTAACACTAACCACTAGGGCTAACACTAGGGTTCTAACCACTAGGGCTAACACTAAGGTTCTAACCGCTAGAGCTAACACTAACCACTAGGGCTAACACTAGGGTTCTAACCACTAGGGCTAACACTAAAGTTCTAACCGCTAGAGCTAACACTAACCACTAGGGCTAACACTAGGGTTCTAACCACTAAGGCTAACACAAACCACTAGAGCTAACACTAGGGTTCTAACCACTAAGGCTAACACTAACCACTAGAGCGTACACTAGGGTTCTAACCACCAGGGCTAACACTAGGGTTCAAAGCACTTGGGCTAACACTAGGATTCTAACCATTAGGGCTAACACTAGGGTTCTAACCACTAAGGCTAACACTAACCACTAGGGCTATCACTAGGGTTCTAACCACCAGGGCTAACACTAAGGTTCTAACCACCAGGGCTAACACTAGGGTTATAATCACCAGCGCACCGGTTTTCTTTCGGCTCGGGCCGAGCCTGGGGCTCAAGGAGGTCAGGACAGGGGCCAAGCAGGACACACTGCAGCTACTATTGCTGCTCACTCTCTCTGGTGCCACTAGTTGTGTCTGGTTAAAGCCCACCTGAGTCTGTCCAACTTGAATTGAGACACAGGCCTGATAGGTAGTGTGAATTACAACTGAATCTAAACCCTGCGACAACAAGCTTGCCCCTGGTCCCTGGATTGTGGGTGTTTCAGCAACTGTTTTGCCTGTGTCCACAAAAGCATCAACATGCACACTGCCATGCCGCTAGTCCACACACACACCTGAAAAAACCCACACGTTGGCTGTGTTGTTTTTCCCCTCCCCTTGCCAGAGCCCTCTCTCCTGGGCCGGTGCTCACATCAACTGTGAGTTGATAACACCACTGGCAGAGGGAGGTAGGCCCCGTTCCCAATGTTGATTAATGTGTGACTAGCAGCCAGATGGAACAATAAAAATAAAGGGAAATAAGCCTCGGAAGAGCATTCGATCGGGACCCAAACAAAACAGGCAGTGCAGCGCGAGGCACAAAACAAGCAATCCAACAGGGGGTTAGCTGCCTCTATACTCCAATGCGTCCAGACACACACACACACACACACACACACACACACACACACACACACACACACACACACACACACACACACACACACACACACACACACACACACACACACACACACACACACTGTATCTTTATCTCTCACACAACGCTGTCTAGCTAGCTGGCTGGCTGGGGGTCTAGTGGCGTGAATGAGGTCATCAGAAAGCGACGTAAAGCATTGTTGGCGGTGATGTCCTGTCTGAGGCCAGATCACCCCCAACTGTACACGTACAAACACACACATGCAAGCGCATGCATGCACACACCCTGCCCCTCACCATTCCCTTCATCAGATAATACTCCACCTTAAAGCATCCACCCAGTTCACACACACACAGACAGACACAGACACAGACTCACACACACAATCCCATTCGAGCGGCATGGCCGGTAGATAGCAGCCTTCGGCTCTCCCAGCTCCATTATCGCTGCGTGGCACGCCTCTGGGGTCGGAGAGAGAGACGAGAGGGGGAGAAAGAGAGAAAGGGAGAGAGAGAGAGATGAGAGAAGGAAATAAGAGAATAATGAGAGAGAGGGGAGACAGCTGAAACAGTGAGTGGGGGGAAAACAGTACTTATTTTGTCATTTTTTTCTCCCCCAATGGCTCAACTATTCTCAGGGGATAAGGGACAAGGTATAGTGGTGCCGGATGACTGGGGGGTGTAGGTGGAGTGTGAGAGGTGATGGGGGGCTGGTGTAAGGGTGTTGTCGCTGGGGTTCATCAGAAGGAGGTGTTGGGGTGGTGGGGGTGTCAAGGTGTAATGGAGCAGATAGCCAAGCTCTATGCATACTAAACACACACCGGCAGCAAGAGGGGGTGAGTTGGGGGTGACAAGGGGCTGAGGAGAGGGAGGAGGGGGTACACAGTGCTCCGGGGCCCTGCCTTATCATACCTCTCGGCACGGTTTATCAGATTACACCATCCAGCAGGGAGAGAGCGAGAGAGAGATGAAAAAGGGATGAAAGTAAAGGAGGCAGAAATGTACCCTTTCTGATATATTCCTAAGTCTGGTATACGTCCAACTTAAAATGCTCAACTACGTCTTGTCTTATTTTTTTGTTTTGTTTTGTAACGTTTGCTTTCTTCCTATTTTTCCCCCGCCCTGAAGGCTACCCAGACATGTGTCTGTGTTTATGGTTTTGTGAGGGTGTGTGTGTGTGTGTGTGTGTGTGTGTGTGTGTGTGTGTGTGTGTGTGTGTGTGTGTGTGTGTGTGTGTGTGTGTGTGTGTGTGTGTGTGTGTGTGTGTGTGTGTGTGTGTGTGTGTGTGTGTGTGTGTGTGTGTGTGTGCGTGCGTGCGTGCATGGGGACATCCTTGCGGTGTGAGGGCCCTAGGGAGAAGCCCCAGCCTGAAGCCTCATGATGATGATTGATGCAGGAAGGACACGCTCCAGCCGCCCAGCAAAATTAAAAGCCTATTTTGTAAAGTTGTAAAGAGAACAGAATGGTTGAGGGGGGAGGGACACCCGGACCGCCCACCACCCCCCTCTCTGTCACAGCCGGGGCTCTGTTTAGTGTCTTTAGTATCATCAACTCCTCAGAGAACGATGGACAGAGGAGGACTGTTACATACCACACACCCCTTTAGGGTGAGACGGGCTCATTGGAACGTCTGGGTTTGTGTTTGAGTTGCGTGGCAATACAGCTGATTTCAACTGACAGTATGAGGTAGTATCATAAAAACAATTTGGTCATAAAAAAAAGAGAATACAAATCTGAGATGGCCTAACACCTACTATCTTTTGAAAAATTGCTAGGTTTAAACGAAAAAACTAAGTAAATGTATTATTATAAATGAAGTTCAATTCAACCCATCAATGTTATTCGCTGTTTTGTGGTTGTTCCCCTATGTGAATCTAAACATAACACAGACCGATAAGTCATTGTGGACAGCCACACAGTACGTCGACACCCCATGACCAAGGAGTCCCATCTAGTCAGACATTTACTTGTCTGTATATAATTTGTGCTCAATTTTAATTGAATTGACCACGGAACCCCAGGAAGCTACCCCCCCCCCGCATTGCCAAGGCAGAGTTGACTGTTCCCCCTCCCTCCCTCCTCCATGGCTCTCTCCCTCCCCTCCTCGCCCTCCCTCCTGTCCTCATCCTCTTGGGTTGTGGGCAACAAGGGGCGACGGGAGTGACAGCCCACCCTGAGTAGGTCCAGCCAAACAGGGAGGTGACAGCCCACTCTGAGTAGTTCCAGCCAAACAGGGAGGTGACAGCCCAGCCTGAGTAGGTCCAACCAAACAGGTAGGTAACAGCCCACCCTGAGTAGTTCCAGCCAAACAGGGAGGTGACAGCCCAGCCTGAGTAGGTCCAGCCAAACAGGGAGGTGACAGCCCACTCTGAGTAGTTCCAGCCAAACAGGGAAGTGACAGCCCACTCTGAGTAGTTCTAAACAGGGAGACAGACATACACACACACACACACAACAGAGGTCAGGCCTGTGTCAAGTGGGGTGTGGAGGCCAGCTGAGACACCCTTCCTCCACATTGTGCTAATTTGTGCAGCCAGTGCAGGGAGGGATGCTGGGACGGATAGAAAGAGGGAGGAAGGGAAAGAAGGAGGGAGGGAAAGAGGGAAAGAGGGAGAGAAAAATAGAGGGAGGGAAGGGAAGCCACAGCAGGCTGGAAAGTGGGGGGGTGAGGACAATGATGGAGAGATTGAAGGAGAGTGGGATGGATGGATGGAAATAGGGAAGATTGGAGGAAGGGGAGTCCAGGCCGGATCGAGGGTGCTGCGTCTAGGGTACGAGACGTGCTGAAGGGTATGGGACGGCATATGGCGCTGAGCTGAAAGAGGGTCTGGGTTTTGAGATGGTGGGAACCTGTGGCGCGCTGTGCTCTGGGCATCAAACATTCACACAACATTCATGGCAACCAGTCTCCTCCATCTGTGGTGGCCCGTATGCCAGTTAAGAGTCCATGACCAATGGCCAACGCTAATTCTACAACTTCACAGTAGAACAACACTTCCACATGTCAAATAATAGGCTGTAAAAGGGGTTCCTTTCTATGATGTGCTAGAATTGGGGTGTAGGCTATGGTTAAGGTTCCTGCTGAAGTAAATAGAACACATTACCATCATAGGAATATTCCTATGAATACGTCATCTTATGTCATCTTCATCACCATCATCATCACTGTCTGTCGTGACTGCCCAGCCTTGTCACTGGTTCTGTCATCACCTCCTCCACAGCTGCACCCGGTGGCTTTAGTATTAGGTTGAAACAATTGCTTACCACACACACACACACACACACACATACACACACACACACACACACAATCCTATTAGTCTCTATACACAACACTTCTACCCTCTACACATGTTACTCCCACCCCCCGCAATCAGCACGTTTACAGAGAGCTCCTAACCCTGACTGAGCCATATGAATGCAGTGTGTGTGTGTGCGTGTGTGTGTGCGTGTGTGCGTGTGTGCGTGTGTGTGTGTGTGTAATGTCACAATCATATTCAGCTGGTGGGTAACAGAAGCAGCTCTTGTCCTGGTCAGTAATGATCTGTGAGTGAGCTGAGAAATATTACAACAAGCTGCCAGGGGGAAATATTACAACAAGCTGCCAGGGGGAAGTATTACAACAAGCAGCCAGGGGGGAAATATTACAACAAGCAGCCAGGGGAAATATTACAACAAGCAGCCAAGGGAGATATTACAACAAGCAGCCAGGGGGAAAATATTACAACAGGCAGCCAGGGGAAATATTACAACAAGCAGCCAGGGGGAAAATATTACACAAGCAGCCAGAGGGAAATATTACAACAAGCAGCCAGGGGAATATTACAACAAGCTGCCGGGGGGGAATATTACAACAAGCAACCAGGGGGAAATATTACACAAGCTGCCAGAGGGAAATATTACAACAAGCAGCCAGGGGAATATTACAACAAGCTGCCGGGGGGGAATATTACAACAAGCAACCAGGGGGAAAAATTACAACAAGCTGCCAGGGGGAAATATTACAACAAGCAGCCAGGGGGGAAATATTACAACAAGCAGCCAGGGGGGAAATATTACAACAAGCTGCCAGGGGGAAATATTACAACAAGTTGCCAGTGGAAAAAATTACAACAAGCTGCCAGGGGGAAATATTACAACAAGCTGCCATGGGGAAATATTACAACAAGCTGCCAGGGGGAAATATTACAACAAGCTGCCAGGGGGAAATATTACAACAAGCTGCCAGGGGGGAAATATTACAACAAGCTGCCAGGGGGAAATATTACAACAAGCAGCCAGGGGGGAAATATTACAACAAGCTGCCAGGGGGAAATATTACAACAAGGAGCCAGGGGGAAATATTACAACAAGCTGCCAGGGGGGAATATTACAACAAGCAGCCAGGGGGGAAATATTACAACAAGCTGCCAGGGGGAAATATTACAACAAGCTGCCAGGGGGGAAATATTACAACAAGCTGCCAGGGGGAAATATTACAACAAGCAGCCAGGGGGGAAATATTACAACAAGCAGCCAGGGGGGAAATATTACAACAAGCAGCCAGAGGGAAATATTACAACAAGCTGCCATGGGGAAAATATTACAACAAGCAGCCAGAGGGAAATATTAAAACAAGCTGCCAGGGGGAAATATTACAACAAGCTGCCAGGGGGAAATATTACAACAAGCTGCCAGGGGGAAATATAACAACAAGTTGCCAGGGGGAAAAATTACAACAAGCAGCCAGGGGGAAAATATTACAACAAGCTGCAAGAGGGAAATATTACAACAAGCTGCCATGGGGAAAATATTACAACAAGCTGCCAGAGGGAAATATTACAACAAGCTGCCAGGGGGAAATATTACAACAAGCTGCCAAGGCGAAGTATTACTACAAGCTGCCAGAGGGAAATATTACAACAAGCTGCCAGAGGGAAATATTACAACAAGCTGCCAGAGGGAAATATTACAACAAGCTGCCATGGGGAAAATATTACAACAAGCTGAAAGAGGGAAATATTACAACAAGCTGCCAGGGGGAAATATTACAACAAGCTGCCGGGGGGGAATATTACAACAAGCAGCCAGGGGGGAATATTACAACAAGCAGCCAGGGAGAAATATTACAACAAGCAGCCAGGGGGAAAATATTACAACAAGCTGCCAGAGGAAAATATTACAACAAGCTGCCAGAGAGAAATATTACAACTAGCAGCCAGGGGGAAATATTACAACAAGCTGCCAGGGGGAAATATTACAACAAGCAGCCAGTGGGAAATATTACAACAAGCTGCCAGAGGGAAATGTTACAACAAGCAGCCAGGGGGAAATATTACAAGCAGCAGCCAGGGGGAAAATATTACAACAAGCTGCCAGAGGGAAATATTACAACAAGCTGCCAGGGGGAAATATAACAACAAGCTGCCTGGGGGAAATATTAAAACAAGTTGCCAGGGGGAAATATTACAACAAGCAACCAGGGGGAAATATTACAACAAGCAGCCAGGGGGAAATATTACAACAAGCTGCCAGGGGGAAATATTACAACAAGCAGCCAGGGGAAATATTACAAAGAGCAGCCAGGGGGAAATATTACAACAAGCAGCCAGGGGAAATATTACAACAAACAGCCAGGGGGAAATATTACAACAAGCTACCAGGGGGGAAATATTACAACAAGCTGCCAGGGGGAAATATTACAACAAGCTGCCAGGGGGAAATATTACAACAAGCTGCCAGGAGAAATAATACAACAAGCAGCCAGGGGACATATTACAACAAGCAGCCAGGGGAAATATTACAACAAGCAGCCAGGGCGAAATATTACAACAAGCAGCCAGGGGAAATATTACAACAAGCAGCCAGGGGAAATATTACAACAAGCAGCCAGGGGGAAATATTACAACAAGCTGCCAGGGGGAAATATTACAACAAGCTGCCATGGGGAAATATTACAACAAGCTGCCAGGGGGAAATATTACAACAAGCAGCCAGGGGGAAATATTACAACAAGCTGCCAGGGGGAAATATTACAACAAGCAGCCAGAGGGAAATGTTACAACAAGCAGCCAGGGGGAAATATTACAAGCAGCAGCCAGGGGGAAAATATTACAACAAGCTGCCAGAGGGAAATATTACAACAAGCTGCCAGGGGGAAATATAACAACAAGCTGCCAGGGGGAAATATTAAAACAAGTTGCCAGGGGGAAATATTACAACAAGCAACCAGGGGGAAATATTACAACAAGCAGCCAGGGGGAAATATTACAACAAGCTGCCAGGGGGAAATATTACAACAAGCAGCCAGGGGAAATATTACAACAAGCTGCCAGGGGGAAAATATTACAACAAGCAGCCAGGGGGGAAATATTACAACAAGCTGCCAGGGGGAAATATTACAACAAGCTGCCAGTGGAAAATATTACAAGCAACCAGGCGGAAATATTACAACAAGCTGCCAGAGGGAAATATTACAACAAGCAGCCAGGGGGAAATATTACAACAAGCAACCAGGCGGAAATATTACAACAAGCAGCCAGGGGGGAAATATTACAACAAGCTACCAGGGGGGAAATATTACAACAAGCTGCCAGGGGGAAATATCACAACAAGCTGCCAGGGGGAAATATTACAACAAGCTGCCAGGAGAAATAATGCAACAAGCAGCCAGGGGGACATATTACAACAAGCAGCCAGGGGAAATATTACAACAAGCAGCCAGGGGGAAATATTACAACAAGCAGCCAGGGGAAATATTACAACAAGCAGCCAGGGGGAAATATTACAACAAGCAGCCAGGGGAAATATTACAACAAGCAGCCAGGGGGAAATATTACAACAAGCAGCCAGGGGAAATATTACAACAAGCTGCCAGGGGAAATATTACAACAAGCAGCCAGGGGGAAATATTACAACAAGCAGCCAGGGGAAATATTACAACAAGCAGCCAGGGGGAAATATTACAACAAGCAGCCAGGGGAAATATTACAACAAGCAGCCAGCGGGAAATATTACAACAAGCAGCCAGGGGGAAAATATTACAACAAGCAGCCAGGGGGGAAATATTACAACAAGCTGCCAGGGGGAAATATTACAACAAGCTGCCAGTGGAAAATATTACAAGCAACCAGGCGGAAATATTACAACAAGCTGCCAGAGGGAAATATTACAACAAGCAGCCAGGGGGAAATATTACAACAAGCAACCAGGCGGAAATATTACAACAAGCAGCCAGGGGGGAAATATTACAACAAGCTACCAGGGGGGAAATATTACAACAAGCTGCCAGGGGGAAATATCACAACAAGCTGCCAGGGGGAAATATTACAACAAGCTGCCAGGAGAAATAATGCATCAAGCAGCCAGGGGGACATATTACAACAAGCAGCCAGGGGAAATATTACAACAAGCAGCCAGGGGGAAATATTACAACAAGCAGCCAGGGGAAATATTACAACAAGCAGCCAGCGGGAAATATTACAACAAGCAGCCAGGGGGAAAATATTACAACAAGCAGCCAGGGGGGAAATATTACAACAAGCAGCCAGGGGGGAAATATTACAACAAGCTGCCAGGGGGAAATATTACAACAAGCTGCCAGTGGAAAATATTACAAGCAACCAGGCGGAAATATTACAACAAGCTGCCAGAGGGAAATATTACAACAAGCAGCCAGGGGGAAATATTACAACAAGCAACCAGGCGGAAATATTACAACAAGCAGCCAGGGGGGAAATATTACAACAAGCTACCAGGGGGGAAATATTACAACAAGCTGCCAGGGGGAAATATCACAACAAGCTGCCAGGGGGAAATATTACAACAAGCTGCCAGGAGAAATAATGCAACAAGCAGCCAGGGGGACATATTACAACAAGCAGCCAGGGGAAATATTACAACAAGCAGCCAGGGGGAAATATTACAACAAGCAGCCAGGGGAAATATTACAACAAGCAGCCAGGGGGAAATATTACAACAAGCAGCCAGGGGAAATATTACAACAAGCAGCCAGGGGGAAATATTACAACAAGCAGCCAGGGGAAATATTACAACAAGCTGCCAGGGGAAATATTACAACAAGCAGCCAGGGGGAAATATTACAACAAGCAGCCAGGGGAAATATTACAACAAGCAGCCAGGGGGAAATATTACAACAAGCAGCCAGGGGAAATATTACAACAAGCAGCCAGCGGGAAATATTACAACAAGCAGCCAGGGGAAATATTACAAAGAGCAGCCAGGGGAAATATTACAACAAACAGCCAGGGGGAAATATTACAACAAGCTGCCAGGGGGAAATATTACAACAAGCAGCCAGGGGAAATATTACAACAAGCAGCCAGGGGGAAATATTACAACAAGCAGCCAGGGGAAATATTACAACAAGCAGCCAGGGGGAAATATTACAACAAGCAGCCAGGGGAAATATTACAACAAGCTGCCAGGGGGAAATATTACAACAAGCTGCCAGGGGGAAGCGAAAATCATATGGAGACAATATCTGGATGAGCTTACTGCAGAACAGTCTGTGTGTTGCAGGTCTGGAACAGACGTGACGGGTGTGTAGTGTATTCAAGAGGAGGATATGGGGATGGGTGTAAACGGGGGGGTGTATGTACAGTTGAAGTCGGAAGTTTACATACACTTTAGCCAAATGCATTTAAACTCAGTTTTTCAAAATTCCAGTTAGGATCACCACTTTATTTGTTATTATTATTTCCTTTATCACATTCCCAGTGGGTCAGAAGTTTACATACACCCAATTGGTATTTGGTAACATTGCCTTTAAATTGTTTAACTTGGATCAAACGTTTCGGGTAGCCTTCCATAAGCTTCCCACAATAAGTTGTGTGAATTTTGTCCCTTTCCTTCTGACAGAGCTGGTGTAACTGAGTAAGGTTTGTAGGACACCTTGCTCGCACACGCTTTTTCAGTTCTGCCCACAAATTTACTATGGGATTGAGGTCAGGGCTTTGTGATGGCCACTCCAATACCTTGACTTTGTTGTCCTTAAGCCATTTTGCCACAACTTTGGAAGTATGCTTGGGGTCATTGTCTATTTGGAAGACCCATTTTCAAACAAGCTTTAACTTCCTGACTGATGTCTTGAGATGTTGCTTCAATATATACACATAATTTTCCTACTTTATGATGCCATCTATTTTGTGAAGTGCACCATTCCCTCCTGCAGCAAAGCACCCCCACAATATGATGCTGCCACCCCCGTGCTCCACGGTTGGGATGGTGTTCTTCGGCTTGCAAGCCTCACCCTTTTTCCTCCAAACATAACGATGGTCATTATGGCCAAACAGTTCTATTTTGTTTCATCAGACCAGTGGACATTTCTCCAAAAAGTACGATCTTTGTCCCCATGTGCAGTTGCAAACCGTAGTCTGGCTTTTTTATGATGGTTTTAGAGCAGTGGCTTCTTCCTTGCTGAGCGGCCTTATGTCGATATAGGACTTGCTTTACTGTGAATATAGATACTTTTGTACCTGTTTCCTCCAGCATCTTCACAAGGTCCTTTGCTGCTGTTCGGGGAATGATTTGCACTTTTCACACCAAAGTACGTTCATCTCTAGGAGACAGAACGCATCTCCTTCCTGAGCGGTATGACGGCTGCGTGGTTCCATGGTGTTTATACTTGCGTACTATTGTTTGTACAGATGGACTTGGTACCTTCAGGCGTTTGGAAATTGCTCCCAAGGATGAACCAGACTTGTGGAGGTCTACAATTTGTTTCTGAGGTCTTGGCTGATTTATTTTGATTTTCCCATGATGTCAAGCAAAGAGGCACTGTTTGAAGGTCGGCCTTGAAATACATCCACAGGTACACCTCCAATTGACTCAAATGATGTCAATTAGCCTATCAGAAGCTTCTAAAGCCAAGACATCATTTTCTGGAATTTTCCAAGCTGTTTAAAGGTACAGTCAACTTAGGGTATGTAAACTTCTGACTCACTGGAATTGTGATACAGTGAATTATAAGTGAAATAATCTGTCTGTATACAATTGTTGGGAATATTACTTGTAACATGCACAAAGTAGATGTCTTAACTGACTTGCCAAAATGCCATTGTTGTTAATGTTCTTGGTTAAGATTTTGTTGAAAAAAAAATATGGCGGTTAATAATTAAGTTGTTTTAATGGTTTAAAAGCTGACGAGTTGGGTTTGCATTGTGTGGATATTTGTCTTAGTTTATGCCGGTCTCCAAATGCAATGGCTCTTGGGGAGCAGAAAGCACACAGCTTGAAATAATACTTTTTAAATGTTTGTTCATGTTATGAAAATAACTTTTTAGTTATCAGATTAGATTTTTTTTTTCTCCATTTTGGTAAATAAATGTGTGGAGTGGTTGAAAAACTAGTTTTAATGAATCCAACCTTAGTGTACGTAAACTTTCGACTTCAACTGTATGTGTGTGTGTGTCCCGTATATGTGTGTGCTTGTGAATGTATTTCAAAGGGAAGAGGTTCCAGAGACCCAGACAGACTTCCTAGGGAGGAGGGATAGCTACCCACCCGACTGCCCCTCTTTTTGTTTTGGCCCAGCCCACCAGAGCCCAAACTGGGCCTTGTGTCACCAACAGATGGGCTCCTCACAAAGGACCCCTCACCTCACCAAGCTGGTCTCCTACATGCCTGATTAAATCCTAATACCAAAGTTAGAATTGATACAGTGGCTCTATGGTGATTCAATTAGTGCAGCGGTCATAGAGGAGCAAAGCAACTACAAAGAAACGGCTCTGCTAGTTAGAAAGTCATTTTCCTTGAATCATTATGGCATTGCACACGTGGAGGCCCGGAAAATGATGGACTCATGTGTCTTTGCTTAATATCCTCTGGGGCCATGTTGGAGGTAGCTTTTTTTCTCTGAGGCTGGATGTCACAGTCGACAAAATCACAGAGACTTGATGGATTTGAGTGGTGCCAGGCAACCGATGTGCTGGGGGTAATGGTGATCTGAGAGCAATGCCAAGAGTAGACCTGGAGTTCAGCTGGATAGAAACATGGAGGGTTAGACCCATTCAGAGTCCATCTGTGATTAAGAATAAATAAGCCAATAACTATTCAATCAGGACAAAAATATGTGATTAAAGAGCATTTGCTGCGTTTGAGAGGTACAGATCACACAGGGTTATGTTGTTTTGAGGCATGAGGAGGGGAAACACAGTGCAAGGAAGTCCTCTTACCCTACATTTATTTTATTTAACCTTTATTTAACGAGGAAAGTCAGTTAAGAACAAATTCTTATTTACAATGAGGCAAAAGGCCTCCTACTGGGACAGGGGCTGGGATTAAACATTTTTAAAATGAATACAAATATAGGACAAAGCACACAACACTACATAAAGAGAGAACTAAGACAACAACATAGCATGGCAGCAACACATGACAACACAACATGGTAGCAACACAACATAACAACAACATGGTAGCAGCACAACATGGTAGCAGCACAAAACATGGTACAAACATTATTGGGCACAGACAACAGCACAAAGGGCAAGAAGGTAGAGACAACAATACACCACGCAAAGCAGCCACAACTGTCATTAAGAGTGTCCATGATGGAGTCTTTGAATGAATGATGCACACATTTATTTTACTGAACTATAGCATTATTTTTGTATATTTTATTGTAAAATGTGGATAAATTAATGAGAGTCCCAACTCATTGCATTTATCAGCATGACTGTACAGCCTACAAATGCAAATTGAAATGCACGGTATATCAATATATACATTATACACTGAGTGTAGAAAACATTAAGAACACCTTCCTAATATTGAGTTGCATCCCCCCGACACCTTTTAGAGATCATGGGGCATGGACTCTGCAAGGTGTCGAAAGAGTTCCACAGGGATTCTGGCCCATGTTGACTCCAATGCTTCCCACAGTTGTGTCAAGCTGGCTGGATGTCCTTTGGGCGGTGGACCATTCTTGATACACACGGGAAACTGTTGAGTGTAAAAAACCCAGCAGTGTTTCAGTTCTTGACACAAACCAGTGCACCTGGCACCTACTGCCATGCAGTGTCAACATCCGGTTTGGGGCGAGTGGTCGCGTTTGCATTCGCTCTGCATTCGCTCTGCAGGTAGTATAACTTTTATAACTTTTCATTACATTTCATTATAGTACAACGATTTAATTTGTCCAACCTTAGCAATTTCTTCTTAACTAGCTACATAGCCGTCTGTGTATCAAAGATAACTGCGTAATTATCGTATTTCGTCGTCTCGTTGTCCACTGCTATCTGCCCAGCAGCTAGCAAACGTCCACCGTCTACCGAATAGTAGTATAACTTTTCATTACATTTCATTATAGTACAACGGTCTGATTTTCATTTTCATTACAGTACAACGGTTCGATTTGTTTGATCTTAGCTAGCTACATAGCCGTCTTTTATCAAACATAATTGCGTCGTTATTGAGGTTCGCTAGCGAGCTATTTTCGTTCGAAATTAACGCAACGTAGCCAACACTGCTAGCTAGCCAGCTTGCCACCGAAGAGCATTGTAGAAACGATTACAATACAACGGAACGACTTGTTTTGTGTAGTGTTAGCTAGCTACATAGTTTTCTTTGCTAGCTTTGTATCTAAGATAATTGTGTAACTTTGAGTAATTATCGGTTAGCTAGCCAGCTAGTTTCGCCTGCCGCGCTGCCGTCCTCCTACCTAGCCAACACTGCTAGCTAACACTGCTAGCTAGCCAACTTCTACCGAATAGCAGCACTGTAGAAGCTTACATTACAACGGAACGACTTGATTAGCGTAGTGTTAGCTAGTTGTCTTTGCTGTCCTTGAATCCATGATAATTGTGTAGTTTAGAGAAACTTAGAGAAACTGTCGAGGTCACCTAGCCAGCTTCACTTTCAACAACGCAGCTACTGCTAGCCAGGCTACTTCACCAGCCAGCAGTACTATATCATTTTAGTCAATAAGATTTTTAATTTTATTGATTTTTTGCTACGTAAGCTTAACTTTCTGAACATTCGAGACGTGTAGCCCACTTGTCATTCTAATCTCCTTTGCTTTAGCGTAGCCTCTTCTGTAGCCTGTCAAATATGTGTCTGTCTATCCCTGTTCTCTCCTCTCTGCACAGACCATACAAACGCCTCACACCGCGTGGCCGCGCCCACCCTAACCTGGTGGTCCCAGCCCGCACGACCCACGTGGAGTTCCAGGTCTCCGGTAGCCTCTGGAACTGCCGATCCGCGGCCAACAAGGCAGAGCTCATCTCAGCCTATGCGTCCCTCCAGTCCCTCGACTTCTTGGCACTGACGGAAACATGGCTCACCACAGATAACACTGCTACTCCTACTGCTCTCTCTTCGTCTGCCCACGTGTTCTCGCACACCCCGAGAGCTTCTGGTCAGCGGGGTGGTGGCACCGGGATCCTCATCTCTCCCAAGTGGTCATTCTCTCTTTCTCCCCTTACCCATCTGTCTATCGCCTCCTTTGAATTCCATGCTGTCACAGTTACCAGCCCTTTCAAGCTTAACATCCTTATCATTTATCGCCCTCCAGGTTCCCTTGGAGAGTTCATCAATGAGCTTGATGCCTTGATAAGCTCCTTTCCTGAGGACGGCTCACCTCTCACAGTTCTGGGTGACTTTAACCTCCCCATGTCTACCTTTGACTCATTCCTCTCCGCCTCCTTCTTTCCACTCCTCTCCTCTTTTGACCTCACCCTCTCACCTTCCCCCCCTACTCACAAGGCAGGCAATACGCTTGACCTCATCTTTACTAGATGCTGTTCTTCCACTAACCTCATTGCAACTCCCCTCCAAGTCTCCGACCACTACCTTGTATCCTTTTCCCTCTCGCTCTCATCCAACACTTCCCACACTGCCCCTACTCGGATGGTATCGCGCCGTCCCAACCTTCGCTCTCTCTCCCCCGCTACTCTCTCCTCTTCCATCCTATCATCTCTTCCCTCTGCCCAAACCTTCTCCAACCTATCTCCTGATTCTGCCTCCTCAACCCTCCTCTCCTCCCTTTCTGCATCCTTTGACTCTCTATGTCCCCTATCCTCCAGGCCGGCTCGGTCCTCCCCTCCCGCTCCGTGGCTCGACGACTCATTGCGAGCTCACAGAACAGGGCTCCGGGCAGCCGAGCGGAAATGGAGGAAAACTCGCCTCCCTGCGGACCTGGCATCCTTTCACTCCCTCCTCTCTACATTTTCCTCTTCTGTCTCTGCTGCTAAAGCCACTTTCTACCACTCTAAATTCCAAGCATCTGCCTCTAACCCTAGGAAGCTCTTTGCCACCTTCTCCTCCCTCCTGAATCCTCCTCCCCCTCCCCCCCCCTCCTCCCTCTCTGCAGACGACTTCGTCAACCATTTTGAAAAGAAGGTCGACGACATCCGATCCTCGTTTGCTAAGTCAAACGACACCGCTGGTTCTGCTCACACTGCCCTACCCTGTGCTTTGACCTCTTTCTCTCCTCTCTCTCCAGATGAAATCTCGCGTCTTGTGACGGCCGGCCGCCCAACAACCTGCCCGCTTGACCCTATCCCCTCCTCTCTTCTCCAGACCATTTCCGGAGACCTTCTCCCTTACCTCACCTCGCTCATCAACTCATCCCTGACCGCTGGCTACGTCCCTTCCGTCTTCAAGAGAGCGAGAGTTGCACCCCTTCTGAAAAAACCTACACTCGATCCCTCCGATGTCAACAACTACAGACCAGTATCCCTTCTTTCTTTTCTCTCCAAAACTCTTGAACGTGCCGTCCTTGGCCAGCTCTCCTGCTATCTCTCTCAGAATGACCTTCTTGATCCAAATCAGTCAGGTTTCAAGACTAGTCACTCAACTGAGACTGCTCTTCTCTGTATCACGGAGGCGCTCCGCACTGCTAAAGCTAACTCTCTTTCCTCTGCTCTCATCCTTCTAGACCTATCGGCTGCCTTCGATACTGTGAACCATCAGATCCTCCTCTCCACCCTCTCCGAGTTGGGCATCTCCGGCGCGGCCCACGCTTGGATTGCGTCCTACCTGACAGGTCGCTCCTACCAGGTGGCGTGGCGAGAATCTGTCTCCTCACCACGCGCTCTCACCACTGGTGTCCCCCAGGGCTCTGTTCTAGGCCCTCTCCTATTCTCGCTATACACCAAGTCACTTGGCTCTGTCATAACCTCACACGGTCTCTCCTATCATTGCTATGCAGACGACACACAACTAATCTTCTCCTTTCCCCCTTCTGATGACCAGGTGGCGAATCGCATCTCTGCATGTCTGGCAGACATATCAGTGTGGATGACGGATCACCACCTCAAGCTGAACCTCGGCAAGACGGAGCTGCTCTTCCTCCCGGGGAAGGACTGCCCGTTCCATGATCTCGCCATCACGGTTGACAACTCCATTGTGTCCTCCTCCCAGAGCGCTAAGAACCTTGGCGTGATCCTGGACAACACCCTGTCGTTCTCAACTAACATCAAGGCGGTGGCCCGTTCCTGTAGGTTCATGCTCTACAACATCCGCAGAGTACGACCCTGCCTCACACAGGAAGCGGCGCAGGTCCTAATCCAGGCACTTGTCATCTCCCGTCTGGATTACTGCAACTCGCTGTTGGCTGGGCTCCCTGCCTGTGCCATCAAACCCCTACAACTCATCCAGAACGCCGCAGCCCGTCTGGTGTTCAACCTTCCCAAGTTCTCTCACGTCACCCCGCTCCTCCGCTCTCTCCACTGGCTTCCAGTTGAAGCTCGCATCCGCTACAAGACCATGGTGCTTGCCTACGGAGCTGTGAGGGGAACGGCACCTCAGTACCTTCAGGCTCTGATCAGGCCCTACACCCAAACAAGGGCACTGCGTTCATCCACCTCTGGCCTGCTCGCCTCCCTACCACTGAGGAAGTACAGTTCCCGCTCAGCCCAGTCAAAACTGTTCGCTGCTCTGGCACCCCAATGGTGGAACAAACTCCCTCACGACGCCAGGACAGCGGAGTCAATCACCACCTTCCGGAGACACCTGAAACCCCACCTCTTCAAGGAATACCTAGGATAGGATAAAGCAATCCTTCTGCCCCCCCCCCCCCCTTAAAAGATTTAGATGCACTATTGTAAAGTGGCTGTTCCACTGGATGTCATTAGGTGAATGCACCAATTTGTAAGTCGCTCTGGATAAGAGCGTCTGCTAAATGACTTAAATGTAAATGTAATACCCCGTTCAAAGGCACTTAAATCTTTTGTCTTGCCCATTCATCCTCTGAATGGCACACATACACAATCTATGTCTCAATTTTCTCAAGGCTTAAAAGTCTGGTCATCTGGTGCTCTCATGCATGCTTCAGTGTTGCTTGCCTTCAAGTGAGCATAAAGGCATTTAGCTCGGCTGGTAGGCTTGCATCACTGGGCAGTTTGCTGCTGGTTTCTCCTTTTTAGTCCGTAATAGTTTTCAAGCCCTGCCACATCCAACGAGTTTCAGAGCCGGTGTAGTAGGATTCAATCATAATCCTGTATTGACGCTTTGCCTGTTTGATGGTTGGTCTGAGGGCGTAGAGAGATTTCTTATGTGTCCGGATTAGTGTCCCGCTCCTTGAAAGCGGCAGCGCTACCCTTTAGCTCGATGCGGATGTTGCCTGTAATCCATGGCTTCTGGTTGGGATATGTACATGCGGTCACTGTGGGGACGACGTCGTCGATGCACTTATTGATGAAGCTGATGACTGAGGTGGTGTATTCCTCAAAGCCATTGAATGAATCCCAAAACATATTCCAGTCTGTGACATAAAAACAGTCCTGGAGCGTAGCATCTGCGTCATCTGACCACTTCCGTAATGTTTTGTACACTCAGTGTAAAAACAAGTGTATTCACTCTCCCAGCGACACAGCAGGGTGTAATCACGGAGGATTCTCTGTATATGAATCAATAGGAGAAATGCAGCAGCAACCATGTACTGTAAGCATCCAGCGAGCAGGCATTAGTCAAGGGTACACTCCACACAAGGAATATTGATAGGGCCGATAAAACACGGATACAGTAAGATTTATGCTCCACACGACAAAAGGAGATTCTGCTGGCTGTGTCATTCTATCAGATGCATTAGCAAATATCCCTCGAGGCTTTAGCCCTGTGAGGGTATAAGAAGAGGAGCGAGGGAAAGATGTAGGTGGTGTATGATCAGGTATAAATGACCTAGTGCTTAATGCACATGACGTCTCCTCCCTGAGCTCTGATGTAGGGTTGCTACTGCTGATCAAGGCCATAGTTTTGGTTCACTAGTGGTTATGTGTAGGGGCCTGTGTTTTGGTTCACTGGTGGTTATGTGTAGGGCCCTGTGTTTTGGTTCACTAGTGGTTACGTGTAGGGCCCTGTGTTTTGGTTCACTGGTGGTTATGTGTAGGGCCCTGTGTTTTGGTTCACTAGTGGTGATGTGTAGGGCCCTGTGTTTTGGGTCACTAGTGGTGATGTGTAGGGCCCTGTGTTTTGGGTCACTAGTGGTTATGTGTAGGGGCCTGTGTTTTGGTTCACTAGTGGTTATGTGTAGGGCCCTGTGTTTTGGTTCACTAGTGGTTATGTGTAGGGCCCTGTGTTTTGGTTCACTGGTGGTTATGTGTAGGGGCCTGTGTTTTGGTTCACTAGTGGTTATGTGTAGGGGCCTGTGTTTTGGTTCACTAGTGGTTATGTGTAGGGCCCTGTGTTTTGGTTCACTGGTGGTTATGTGTAGGGCCCTGTGTTTTGGTTCACTAGTGGTGATGTGTAGGGCCCTGTGTTTTGGTTCACTGGTGGTTATGGGTAGGGGCCTGTGTTTTGGTTAATCGTGTCACATGACCTGGACAGTAACCCTTATTTAAAGCTTTTTCATTCTCATTTCTGGAAAAGGCTTAAAATAAAGGTTTTATCCTCTCATGTGACATGATTAACCAAAACACAGGGCCCTAGTTCTGACAATACTTCATGGGAGTCTAGGTGTTGTTGTTGTAAACGTGAATTTGAGTTCCGGGTCTTCTATACAGGGATTGATTTGTGTTACAGATGTTTAGTGGCATGTGGAAGGATTCTAGGGCTAGTCTGAGAAAATGAACATGTGTTAGGCCTAGATAACACATCCACCACACTCAAACCCTTTTAGACAGAGCACGTCTGGAAACATGCTAGTACTCCATGCCACCACATGCCCTCTATTTGTAGGTATGTTGTATGTACAGTTGAAGTCGGAAGGTTAGCCAAATACATTTAAACTCAGTTTTTCACAACTCCTGACATTTTATCCTAGTACAAATCCCTGTCTTAGGTCAGTTAGGATGACCACTTTATTTTAAAAATGTGAAATGTCAGAATAATGATTGATAATAATGATAATGAGAGAATGATTTATTTCAGCTTTGATTTCTTTCTTCACATTCCCAGTGGGTCAGAAGTTTACATACACTCAATTAGTATTTGGTAGCATTGCCTTTAAATTGTTTAACTTGGGTCAAACGGTTCAGGTAGCCTTCCACAAGCTTCCCACAATAAGTTGGGTGAATTTTGGCCCATTCCTTCTGACAGAGCTGGTGTAACTGAGTCAGGTTTGTAGGACTCCTTGCTTACACACGCTTTTTCAGTTCTGCCCGCAAATTTTCTATGGGATTGAGGTCAGGGCTTTGTGATGGCCACTCCAATACCTTGACTTTGTTGTCCTTAAGCCATTTTGCCACAACTTTGGAAGTATGCTTGGGGTCATTGTTCATTTGGAAGACCCATTTGTAACCAAGCTTTAACTTCCTGACTGATGTCTTAAGATGTTGCTTCAATATATCCACATCATTTTCCTACCTCATGATGCCATCTATTTTTTTAAGTGAACCAGTCACTCCTGCAGCAAAGCACCCCCACAATATGATGCTGCCACCCCCGTGCTTCACGGTTGGGATGGTGTTCTTCGGCTTGCAAGCCTCACCCTTTTTCCTCCAAACATAACGATGGTCATTATGGCCAAACAGTTCTATTTTTGTTTCATCAGACCAGTGGACATTTCTCCAAAAAGTACGATCTTTGTCCCCATGTGCAGACTCAAATGATGTCAATTAGCCTATCAGAAGCTTCTAAATCCATAACATAATTTTCTGGAATTTTCCAAGCTGTTTAAAGACACAGTCAACATAGTGTATGTAAACTTCTGACTCACTGGAATTGTGATAAAGTGAATTATAAGTGAAATAATCTGACTGTAAACAATTCTTGGAAAAATTACTTGTGTCATGCACAAAGTAGATGTCCTAACCAACTTACCAAAACTATAGTTTGTTAATAACAAGAAATTTGTGGAGTGGTTGTTTAAATGACTCCAACATAAGTGTATGTAAACTTCTGACTGATGTGTGTTTGCGGGCGCGTGAGAGAGTGAGATATTTGACATGTTGTCTGGCATGCTTAGCACGTCCCTGTGTTCTAGTATGTAGTGATGGGTTATCAGTCAGAGAACACACAGGCTGGCAGCTAGTTAACAAAATCTACAGAC
>NC_074688.1:31458789-31563789 GCF_029448725.1 Salvelinus fontinalis
GCGAGAGAGAGCGAGAGAGAAAGAGAGCGAGACTGCGAGAGAAAGAGAGCGAGACAGCGAGAGAAAGAGAGCGAGACTGCGAGAGAAAGAGAGCGAGACTGCGAGAGAAAGAGAGCGAGACTGCGAGAGAAAGAGAGCGAGACAGCGAGAGAAAGAGAGCGAGAGAGAAAGAGAAAGAGAGCGAGACAGCGAGAGAGAGAGAGCGAAAGAGAGCGAGACAGCGAGAGAAAGAGAGCGAGAGAGAAAGAGAAAGAGAGCGAGACAGCGAGAGAGCGAGAGAGAAAGAGAGCGAGACAGCGAGCGAGAGCGAGAGAGAAAGAGAAAGAGAACATACTGAAAAACAATTAGGCAACAACAAATTCAATCCCTTTTAGACAACTTCCTGTACAAAACGTTCCACTGTAATAGCAAAGGTGTAAACTTGGCAGTAGAACATCTTACCAGTATATTTGACTTCTAAGCATCCTTATCAAATCTAAAAATGTCTAACAGAAAACTGAAGAAAATGGACAACAATGACAAATGGTTTGATGAAGAATGCAAATACCTAAGTGTCACGATTAGAGTCTCTCCACGGCCTCTTAGAGGATCTAGATACTTTTCCTATCCTCTCTGGATATAAACCAAATTATGATAAATGCACCATATTACGTATTGGATCACAAAAAAATGCACATTTTACATTACCATGTAGTTTACCAATTAAATGGTCTGACGGAGATGTGGACATACTCGGTATACAAATCCCAAAAGAAATAAATGATCTCATTCCAATAAATTTTTATAGAAAGTTAGCAAAAATAGATAAGATCTTGCTACCATGGAAAAGAAAGCACCTGTCTATTTGTGGAAAAATCACCCTGATTAACTCTTTAGTCATATCACAGTTTACCTATTTGCTTATGGTTTTTCCTACACCTAGTGACCTGCTGTTTAAATTAAATGAACAAAAAATATTCAATTTTATTTGGAACGGCAAGCCAGATAAAATTAAAAGGGCCTATTTATATAACGAATATGAATTCGGAGGGCAGAAATTATTAAATATTAAAGCATTAGACCTCTCACTACAGGCATCAGTCAAACAAAAGTTATACTTAAATCCAAACTGGTTCTCTAGTAAATTGGTACGACTGTCTCATCCTATGTTCAAGAAGGGCCTTTTTCCCTTTATTCAGATTACACCTGCTCACTTTCGGTTGTTTGAAAAGGAAATAATCTCCAAAATATCTTTATTTTTTAAACAAGCCTTAGAAAGTTGGTTGCAATTTCAGTTTAATCCACCTGAAAGGACGGAACAAATAGTACAACAAATATTGTGGTTAAATTCAAATATACTAATTGATTTAAAAAAATATATATTTATCGAAGAAATGTTTAAAAAAGGTATAATTTTAGTGAATGATATCATAAATAGGACTCGTGGAGTTATGTCACACATGCAGCTAACACAGACATATGGAAATGTCTGCTCTACCCAAAATTACAACCAATTAATTGCAGCATTACCACAAAAATGGAAGAGGCAAGTAGAAGGGGTATGCAGCCCTGTATTAAAGAACATAAATGGTTAAAGAAAAGTGTGATAAATAAAAACATATACCAATTTCATTTAAGGACCAAAAAACTGACAGCTGTGCCATATAAATTGCAAAATAGTTGGGAAGAGATTTTCGATGTACCCATTCCATGGCACATGGTTTATGAATTGATACGCAAAACAACGCCGGATTCAAAACTTCTAATTTTTTTATTTAAATTACTATACAAAATTCTTGCAACTAATAGAATGTTATATATATGGGGGATACAATCTTCCCAGCTCTGCAGATTCTGCTGTGAGGCAGAGTCATTAGATCATTTATTTTGGTATTGTCCATATGTAGCTCGTTTTTGGTCACAGATCCAGGAATAGCTGAAGAATTGCAACATTTGCCTAGAACTAACGCTACAGATAGCAATACTGGGTGATTTCAAAAGCCATAGTCAATCAATCAATAATATAATAATTATTTTAGCAAAAATGTTTTTTTTTTTAATTTACAATCTGTAGAAGCTATGAGAACAGAAAGGTTCAATTATTTTGTGAAGCTTCACAGCACAGTTGAAAAATATATGGCAAATAGAAATCCGAAATAGATGATGTTGAGAAATAGATGGGAAGGGTTGAATGGAGCTGAAGGGTGGGACTAATAACAAGATAAACAACGTAAAACATACGGGATCTGTAAAATGTATATAGGTTCGGAACTTTTGTGAAAAAGCACAGTTACAAATAGAAAAAAATCTAGCTGGATGGACATCAGAAATAGAGGAAGGACTAAGAACAAACAAGAGAGAACTATTGTAAAGTAGACTGTGTATAAGATGTATAAATTGAAGGTAAAAGCAGAAGTGTTTATTAGTTTACTCCAGTTGAGGGATCGTGGTGGGGTTTGCGGGAAATAATAATAAAGGTATATTCTTTAAAAAAGTATGTATGTCTATATAGGTATGTGTATGTATATATGTGTATATGTATGCATGCGTGTATGGATATACACTGCTCAAAAAAATAAAGGGAACACTTAAACAACACAATGTAACTCCAAGTCAATCACACTTCTGTGAAATCAAACTGTCCACTTAGGAAGCAACACTGATTGACAATAAATTTCACATGCTGTTGTGCAAATGGAATAGACAAAAGGTGGAAATTATAGGCAATTAGCAAGACACCCCCCAAAACAGGAGTGATTCTGCAGGTGGTGACCACAGACCACTTCTCAGTTCCTATGCTTCCTGGCTGATGTTTTGGTCACTTTTGAATGCTGGCGGTGCTCTCACTCTAGTGGTAGCATGAGACGGAGTCTACAACCCACACAAGTGGCTCAGGTAGTGCAGTTCATCCAGGATGGCACATCAATGCGAACTGTGGCAAAAAGGTTTGCTGTGTCTGTCAGCGTAGTGTCCAGAGCATGCAGGCGCTACCAGGAGACAGGCCAGTACATCAGGAGACGTGGAGGAGGCCGTAGGAGGGCAACAACCCAGCAGCAGGACCGCTACCTCCGCCTTTGTGCAAGGAGGTGCACTGCCAGAGCCCTGCAAAATGACCTCCAGCAGAACACAAATGTGCATTTGTGGACCAACCGGACCGTTGATCCTCCTGCGTCTGCTTCCATGGAAGGCTTTTGTCTCCTGCCATTATCTCCTCCTAAGTCCAGGATGTCTTCTCCTCCTGGCCACGCTGCTTGGTTCGTTTGTGGTGGGATCTTCTGTCACGTTCGTCATAAGGAGTGGACCAAGATGCAGCGTGGTATGTTTCCATCCTTTATTTTGGGATAGAAAACTTTAAATAACAAAACAACAAAACGAACAAACGAAACGTGAAGCTAATATAATGCTCAACAGACAACTATACATAGACAAGATCCCACAAAGCACAAAGGGGAAATGGCTGCCTAAATATGATCCCCAATCAGAGACAACGATAAACAGCTGCCTCTGATTGGGGATTCATTCCAAGCCAACATAGATATATAATTGCCTAGATGACCCACCCTAGTCAGACCACGACCTAACCAACATAGAGAATAACAGCCTCTCTATGGTCAAGGTGTGACACTAAGAAAGAAATTGAGAAACATGTCCAACCAAAAACATAGGAGACCCAGAAAACCTGAGTCTACGCCTTCACTATGGTGAACCACTAAAACAATACAGAAATACATTATGGAAAAAGAAAGAACAGCGCCTAAGAAATCAGCTCAATGTAATTGAAGAATCCATAGACTCTAACCACTTCTCGGAAAATTGGAAAACACTAAACAAACAGCAACACGAAGAACTATCTATCCAAAATGGAGATGTATGGGTAAACCACGTCTCCAATCTTTTTGGCTTTATAACAAAGAACAAACAGCAAAAAAACATATACATGATCAAATACAAATCTTAGAATCAACTATTAAAGACTACCAGAACCCACTGGATTCTCAAATTACCTTGAATAAACTACAGGACAAAATAAAAGCCCTCCAACCCAAAAAGGCCTGTGGTGCTGATGGTATCCTCACTGAAATGATAAAATATCAGACAACAAATTCTAATTGGCTATACTAAAACTCTTTAACATCATTCTTAGCTCTGGCATCTTCCCCAATATTTGTAACCAAGGACTGATCACCCCAATCAACAAAGGTGGAGACAAATTTGACCCCAATAACTATCGTGGGATATGCGTCAACAGCAACCTTGGGAAAATGCTCTGGATTATCATTAACAGCAGACTCGTACATTTCCTCAGTGAAAACAATGTACTGAGCAAATGTCAAATTGTTTTTTAACAAATTATCATACAACAGACCACGTATTCACCTTGCACACCCTAATTTGACAAACAAACAAACAAAAACAAAGGCAAAGTCTTCTCATGCTTTGTTGATTTCAAAAAAGCCTTAGACTAAATTTGGCATGAGGGTCTGCATACAAATTGATGGAAAGTGGTGTTGCATACGACATTAGAAAATCCATGTACACAAACAACAAGTGTGTGGTTAAAATAGGCAAAAAACACACATTTCTTCCCACATTTCTTCACCGTGGGGTGAGACAGGGATGCAGCTTTAGCCCCACCCTTTTCAACATAGATATATCAATGAAATGGCGAGGGCACTAGAACAGTCTGCAGCACCCGGCCTCACTCTACTAGAATCTTAAGTCAAATGTCTACTGATGATCTTTAAAAATATATTTATTTCACCTTTATTTAACCATGTAGGCTAGTTGAGAACAAGTTCTCATTTACAACTGCGACCTGGCCAAGATAAAGCAAAGCAGTGCGACACAAACAACAACACAGAGTTACACATGGAATAAACAAGCGTACAGTTAATAAAACAATAGAAAAAAAAGAAACTCTATATACAGTGTGTGCAAAGGTAAGGCAATAGGAGGTAAGGCAATAAAGGCCATAGTAGCGGAGTAATTACAATTTAGCAAATTAACACTGGAGTGATAGATGAGCAGATGATGATGTGCAAGTAGAAATACTGGTGTGCAAAAGAGCAGAAAAGTAAATAAAAACAATATGGGGATGAGGTAGGTAGATTGGGTGGGCAATTTATGTACAGCTGCAGCGATCGGTTAGCCCTAAAGTTAGTGAGGGAAATATAAGTCTCCAGCTTCAGCGATTTTTGCAATTCGTTCCAATCATTAGCAGCAGAGAACTGGAAGGAAAGGCGGCCAAAGGAGGTGTTGGCTTTGGGGATGACCAGTGTGATATACCTGCTGGAGCGCGTGCTACTGGTAGGTGTTGTTATCGTGACCAGTGAGGTGAGATAAGGCGGAGCTATACCTAGCATAGACTTATAGATGACCTGGAGTCAGTGGGTCTGGCAACCAATATGTAGCAAGGGCCAGCCGACTAGAGCATACAGGTCACAGTTGTGGGTGGTATAAGGGGCTTTGGTGACAAAACGGATGGCACTGTGATAGACTGCATCCAATTTGCTGAGTAGAGTATTAAAAGCTATTTTGTAAATGACATCGCCGAAGTCGAGGATCGGTAGGATAGTCAGTTTTACGAAGGTATGTTTGGCGGCCTGAATGAAGGAGGCTTTGTTGCGAAATAGGAAGCTGATTCTAGATTTAATTTTGGATTGGAGATGTTTAATATGAGTCTGGAAGGAGAGTTTACAGTCTAGCCAGACACCTAGGTATTTGTAGTTGTCAACATATTCTAAGTCAGAACCGTCCAGACTAGTGACGCTATTCGGGCGGACGGGTACGGGCAGCGAATGGTTGAAAAGCATGCATTTGGTTTTACTAGCGTTTAAGAGCAGTTGGAGGCCACGGAAGGAGTGTTGTATGGCATTGAAGCTCATTTGGAGGTTAGTTAACACAGTGTCCAATGAAGGGTTAGTTGTATACAGAATGGTGTCGTCTGCGTAGAGGTGGATCAGGGAATCACCCACAGCAAGAGTGACATCATTGATATATACAGAGAAAAGAGTCGGCCCGAAAATTGAACCCTGTGGTACCCCCATAGAGACTGCCAGAGGTCCGGACAACAGGCCCTCCGATTTGACACACTGAACTCTGTCTGAGAAGTAGTTAGTGAACCAGGCGAGGCAGTCATTTGAGAAACCAAGGCTGTTGAGTCTGCCGATAAGAATACGGTGATTGACGGAGTCGAAAGCCTTGTCCAGGTCGATGAAGACGGCTGCACAGTACTGTCTTTTATCGATGGCGGTTATGATATCGTTTAGTACCTTGAGCGTGGCTGAGGTACACCCGTGACCAGCTCGGAAACCGGATTGCACAGCAGAGAAGGTACAGTGGGATTCGAAGTGGTCAGTGATCTGTTTATTAACTTGGATGTCAAAGACTTTAGAAAAGCTGGACAGGATGGATATAGGTCTATAACAGTTTGGGTCTAGAGTGTCACCCCCTTTGAAGAGGGGGATAACCGCGGCAGCTTTCCAATCTTTAGGGATCTCGGATGATACGAAAGAGGTTGAACAGACTGGTAATAGGGGTTGCAACAATGGCGGCGGATAATTTTAGAAAGAGAGGGTCCAGATTGTCTAGCCCAGCTGATTTGTACGGGTCCAGGTTTACCAGCTCTTTCAGAACATCAGCTGTCTGGATTTGGGTGAAGGAGAAGTGGGGGTCTTGGGCAAGTTGCTGCAGGGGGCATAGAGCTGTTGGCCGGGGTAGGGGTAGCCAGGTGGAATCCTTAGAAAACTGCTTATTGAAATTCTCGATTATCGTGGATTTATCGGTGGTGACCGTGTTTCCTAGCCTCAGTGCAGTGGGCAGCTGGGAGGAGGTGCTCTTATTCTCCATGAACTTTACAGTGTCCCAAAACTTTTTGGAGTTAGAGCTACAGGATGCAAATTTCTGTTTGAAAAAGCTAGCCTGGTGCTTCTGTCACCAACCAAGGAGGGCCTACAGCAGCACCTAGATCTTCTGCACAGATTCTGCCAGACCGGAGCCCTGACAGTAAATCTCAGTAAGACCAAAGTAATGGTATTCCAAAAAAGGTCCAGTCGCCAGGACCACAAATACAAATTCCATCTGGACACCCAGTGAGCATGGCCTTGCTATTGAGAAAGATCGCCACAGGCAGACCTGGTTCTCAAGAGAAGACAGGCTACGTGCACACTGCCCAAAAAATTAGGTGGAAACTGAGCTGCACTTGCTTACCTCCTGCCAAATGTATTACCATATTAGAGACACATATTTCCCTCAGATTACACAGATCCACAAAGAATTTGAAAACAAACCCAATTATGATAAACTCCCATATCTACTGGATGAAATACCACAGTGTACCATCATAGCAGCAAGATTTGTGACCTGTTGCCACAAGAAAAGGGCAACCTGTGAGGAACAAACACCATTGTAAATACAACCCATATTTATGTTTATTTATTTTCCCTTTTGTACTTTAACCATTTGCACATCGTTACAACACTGTATATACACACAAATGACATTTGTAATGTCTTCATTCTTTTGTAACTTCTGAGTGTAATGTTTAACTGTTCATTTTTATTGTTTAATTCACTTTTGTATATTATCTACTTCACTTGCTTAGGCAATGTTAACATATGTTTCCCATGCCAAAAAAGCCCCTTGAATTTAATTGAATTGAGAGCGAGCGAGAGAGAGCTAGAGAGAAAGAGAGAGAGACTATAGGCAGCCAAAGAGAAAGACACCAACAAAGAGGAGAACAGAGAACCAGAATAAACAGAGTGGTCAGGAGGAGTAGAACAATGTGGGTGGGTTACATTACAGTGAGCCAGCCAAGTAGGCAGGCAGTGTGTGAGGAAATGGTCTGGCTAGCCGCCACTGCTCTGTGGCGGTTGGATTTAGAAAACATGTCTGAAAGCAATCAAACAATGTCTGGCCCAATCTGCGCCCTCATCACGATAAGAGGCAGCAGTAAGGCTGGCTGGGGGAGAGGACGGCGAGTTGGCCGCTCTCTAATCAGAAGCCGGACCGGCATAATTGCCTGCTACAATCTATCTCTGCCACCGCCGGCCCCCAGCCTTTCACACATATTAGACAGGGGCCCGGTTCATTTCAATACGCCTCGCTGAGCGCCGTCAAGTGAAATTGGCAGGGTAAATAGGAACTGCTGTTTATTTCCTACTACCACACACACACACACACACACAGCCGCATACACACAAACACATCATCGGTTGTCGTATTCAGGCTAAACAGGGGAGTAGAAAGAGAGTGCCATTAGCTCAAGCAGAATCAACACCAACCGACAGAAATTACTGTCAGCGGGGCAGCCCTGCACGTCGTGCCGCAAAACAATGGAGGGGGCGTCCAAATTAAAGCACAATAAATCACAACGTGTTTAACTGCGCAGAGCGACCAGGAGTCTTGCCTCATTCGGGAGGAATGGGGTGAGGGTAGGGATTTTATTTTAAATTATTATTTTTTTAACCTTCATTTAACTAGGCAAATCAGTTAAGAACAAATTCTTACTTACAATGACGGCCTACCCCGGCCAAACCCAAACCCGAACGATGCTGGGCCAATTGTGCTCCGCCGTATGGGACTCCCAATCACAGCCGGTTGTAATACAGCCTGGAATCGAACCAGGGTCTGTAGTGACGCCTCTATCACTGAGATGTGCCTTAGACCGCTGCGCCACTCAGGAAGGAGCATGAGTGTGTGTGTGTGTGTGTGGGGGGGGGGGGGGGTTATTGACAGTATCCCACCCCACACACAGCATTATTAAGGGAACGGGTCGAGGAAAAGCTCATAATGGGAGGCAAGGCTTATTCTGCGTCCACCTCAAACCAACTTCAACCACAAACACTTCTCCAACTACACTGGGAACAGTTGAACATTGTTAGTGTAACGGATGTGAAATGGCTAGCTAGTTAGCGGGTGCGTGCTAGTAGCATTTCAATCAGTTACGTCACTTGCTCTGAGACTTAAGTAGGGTTTCCCCTTGCTCTGCAAGGGCCGCGGCTTTTGTGGAGCGATGGGTAACGACGCATCGTGGGTGTCAGTTGTTGATGTGTGCAGAGGGTCCCTGGTTCGCGCCCGGGTCGGGGCGAGGGGACGGTTTAAAGTTATACTGTTACATTGATGCTGTTGACCCGGATCACTGGTTGCTGCGGAAAAGGAGGAGGTCGAAAGGGGGGTGAGTGTAACGGATGTGAAATGGCTAGCTAGTTAGCGGGTGCGTGCTAGTAGCATTTCAATCAGTTACGTCACTTGCTCTGAGACTTAAGTAGGGTTTCCCCTTGCTCTGCAAGGGCCGCGGCTTTTGTGGAGCGATGGGTAACGACGCATCGTGGGTGTCAGTTGTTGATGTGTGCAGAGGGTCCCTGGTTCGCGCCCGGGTCGGGGCGAGGGGACGGTTTAAAGTTATACTGTTACATTAGCGATACTCCTGGTTTCTCTTAACTGTGATTTTCATGCAAGGATTAGGGCTATTTTTCTGAAATATGACATTTCAATTTCAATTTGATAAAATGATTGGCCAGAACAGTGGCCTCGACAAAGTGCTGGACTGGGAGACACTACACAAATCTGTACAAAACATTCTGATCAGTGTAAACTGGTGATCAACATCTGGGGTGTGGAGGGGCACTTTAACATAATGGTAGCAGTCCATGAAAAACCTGTCCCATACCAGACAACACAATCAATATACTGGATGACCCATAAATTACAACACACAAATTACTACACCAACAAAAGAATGTTGACCAAAAGGTGGTCGAAAAGGTTCATCGTACAAAAATATGATTCAAGGTCCTTCAGGAGTGTATAGAGGGTGCCTTAGTATCTGTCATTTTAAATCAAATGGCTTTGTCCATAAAGTCCCAGTTCTCTTTTTTATATGAAATAATTGTGTTGTGAGTCTGGGTGCAGTGAACTGCAAATGTGAAACACAACATTTTGACAGAAAGGACAGAGGAGTATTTTATATCATTTTTCTAGGGCACAAGCAGTGCTTTTATGAGGGTCCTTGTGGTTTTTCAATCAGCAATAACAGCAGAATTTGGTGACTACCACTCGGAGAGACGCTCTCACAATGATATTTGAACTCCAGGTTCAAAAGGCCTGAGAATCATTCAGCCTCTCTTTTTTTGGTCGGTATGTTCGCCTGTCTGCTGAATGCACCATTTCACACAGAATGGAAGCCCTTTCGAAATAGGCCTAGTCTAACTGCCATTTCTAAAACTACTTCTTATTACTTAAAAGATGTTTTGAGGCGTCTTTTAAATTGCAATGGGTCTGTCAATTGGCTGGACCCTGAATTATTTTTGCCGGAGAAGACAGGCAAACAATTTTGAACTCCTCCGTCTCCCTGAAAGGGCAAAAACCATTTCATTTTGAGAGGGATGCACAGCATTTTGTGGGGCACTTACCTCTGGTGATGGGGCTTGGGCGTTTCAAAACCCACTCCAAGAAGCAGTTATGTCTATTGTCTACAACTGCTGTGTCTCTGATACTACATCTGCAGTGCACAGAAATGATAAGAATTTGACTGACCAGAGTAATTTCTCTGCTTATTGAATGACCACACTGCACAACCCTAAGAAAACATGTTCACCAATCAGACCATGCGTCCCTCTCCAGTACAGCATGGCTGCTATAGGAGACCGTATGGCCTGTCAGTGTAGGCTAATCCCTATTGAAAAAGCCATTCTCACACAGATCTTTCCACATTATGGGGAGTTTAAATAAACAGTTAATGGTGACTAAGACCACACAAAGGGGCAGATTTAGTTAAAACTGTATAGAACTGGATTTGTTGCACCTTGTAGCCTTCATAAATTTTAATTTAACAGAAAATGTTCTGAAAATAGGTATGTTAGTTGGATTAGTGATATTCCCATCCAAGACATCATCAGGCTTTGGAGTATGCATTGGTTAAAATGGTAAGAGGATGTCCTTAACAAAGAAGCCATTGTCACAGTGAGGACTGTCACGTTCAGCAGCACTCAAAGAGCAGGAGGCATAGGAGCCATTACATTGTCCTTTGCCATGCATAAATCAGCTAGTAACTGCTAAATCAATGCTACTTATTGTAAAACAATGGACAGCAGAGCATGCCAAGTGAATACCATAGCCACTGAACCCCTAACACACACATACTGCCCATTTCAGCATATTACTAAACCCTGACATGCTTGCTGTCATCAAGGACCTCAGTCACCCGAGCCACAGCCTATTCACCCCCTACCATCTAGAAGGAGACAGTACAGGTACATTAAAGCCAGGACCGAGAGACTGAGAAACAGCTTCTACCTCCAGGCCATCAGACTGTTTAACAGTCACCACTAGCCTTAGTCACTGTCCTAGCCAGCTACCACCCGGTGCTCTATCCTGCACCTTACAGACTGCTGACCTACGTACATTGAACAATGGTCACTTTATTAATGACTACATATGGTTTTACCCACTTTATATGTACAGTATTCTAGTCATTGAACACTTGTCACTTTATTAATGTTTATATACAAAACACACCATTAAAAAGGTACAGTACCAGTCAAAAGTTTGGACACCTACTCATTCAAGGGTTTTTCCTTATTTTAATATTTTCTACATTGTAGAATAATAGTGAAGACATCAAAACTACAAAATAACACACATGGAATCACGTAGTACCCAAAACATGTTAAACAAACCAAAATATATTTTATATTTGAGATTCTTCAAAGTAGCCACCCTTTACCTTGATGACAGCTTTGCACACTCGTGGCATTCTCTCAACCAGCTTCATGAGGTAACCTGAAATGCATTCAAATTAACAGGTGTGCCTTGTTAAAAGTTAATTTGTTGCATTTCAGTCCTTCTTAATGCATTTGAGCCAACCACTTGTATTGTGACAAGGTAGGGGTGGTATACAGAAGACAGCCATATTTGGTAAAATACCAAGTCCATATTAAGGTAACAAGAGCTGAAATAAGCAGAGAGAAACGACAGTCCATCATTTCTTTAACAAAATGTGGAAAAAGTCAAGGGTCTGACTACTGTCCGATGCCACTGTGTATATACAGCCTTATTCTAAAATGTATTACATTTCCTTAGCAATCTACACACAATATCCCATAATGACAAAGAGAAAACAGGATGTTCGATTTTTTTTGCAAATGTATTAAAAATTAAAAACAGAAATATCTTATTTACATAAGTATTCAGACCCTTTGCTATGAGACTCGAAGTTGAGCTCAGGTGCATCCTGTTTCCATTGATCATCTCTGAATTGTTTCTACAACTTGATTGGAGTCCACCTGCGGTAAATTCAATTGATTGAACATGATTTGGAAAGGCACAAGCCTGTCTATATAAAAGGTCCCACAGTTGACAGTGCATGTCAGAGCAAAAGCCAAGCCATGAGGTCACAGGAATTGTCCAAAGAGCTCTGAGACAGAATTGCGTCGAGACACAGACCTGGGGAAGTGTAAGAAAATAATTCTGCAGCATTGAAGGTCCCCAAGAATACAATGGCCTCCATCATTCTTAAATGGAAGAACTTTGAAACCACCAAGATGCTACCTAGAGCTGGTCGCCCGGGCCAAACTGAGCAATCAGGGAAGATGGGCCTTGTTGATGGAGGTGACCAAAAACCCGATGGTCAATCTGACAGAGCTCTAGAATTCCTCTGTGGAGATGGGAGAACCTTCCAGAAGGACAACAATCTCTGCAGCACTCCACCAATCATGCCTTTATGGTAGAGTAGCCATACGGAAGCCACTCTTAAGTAAAAAAGGCACATGAGAGCCCACTTGGAGATTGCCAAAAAGCATCTAAAGACTATCAGACCATGAGAAACAAGACTCTATGGTCTGATGAAATCAAGTTTGAACTCTTTGGCCTGAACGCCAAACGTCACATCTGGAGGTACCCTGGCACCATCCCTACGTCGAAGCATGATGGTGGCAGCATCATGCTGTGGGGATGTTTTTCAGCAGCAGGGACTAGGAGACTAGTCAGGATCGAGGGAACAATGAACGGAGCAAAGTACAGAGAGATCCTTGATGAAAACCTGCTCCAGAGCACTCAGGACCACAGACTTGAGTGAAGGTTCACCTTCCAACAGGACAACAACCCTAAGCACACAGCCAAGACAACGCAGGAGTGGCTTCAGGACAAGTCTCTGAATGTCCTTGAGTGGTACAGCCAGAGCCTGGACTTGAACCAATCGAACATATCTGGAGAGACCTGAAAATGGCTGTCAAAAGTTTGGACACACCTACTCATTCAAAGGATTTTCTTGATTTTGTAGAATAACAGTGAAGACATCAAAACTATGAAATAACACATATGGAATCATTCCAGGTGACTACCTCAAGAAGCTGGTTGAGAATGCCAAGCGTGTGCAAAGCTGTCATCAAAGCAAAGGGTGGCTACTTGGAAAATCTAAAATATATTTTGATTTGTTTAACCCTTTTTTGGTTACTACATGATTCCATAAGTGTTATTTCATAGTTTTAATGTCTCCACTATTATTCTACAATGTAGAAAATAGTAAAAAATAAAGAAAAATCCTTGAATGAGTAAGTGTGTCCAAACTTTTGACTGGTACTGTATATATTCTGGTCTCTGATATTTCTCATTCTGATATTTCTTAATTTTTCTTGATTATGTGTGTATTGTTATTTTTTGTATTTGTATTGCTAGGTAGTACTGCACTGTTAGAGCTAGAAACACAAGCATTTTGCTGCACCTGCAATAACATCTGCAAGTCTGTGTACGCGACAAATACAATTTGATCTGATTTGTCTGTGTCCTACACGGCTACTATTTGAGTGCAACCATCTTTCTACTAAATGAATTGAGCAAAGCACAAGTGTATCATGCAGCAGAGGAGCATGATACACTGGCTAGCTATGTTGTGTGCTGTAGACTGGTGCTCAAAACCCAGTGACTACTCCAGCAGTTCTGCAGCACTGTCAGCTGGCAGATGTGCAACTCTAGGCTGAAGGCAGCAACAACAGTCAATCAAAGTGGGCCGGGTGTCAGGATGTTTAAGAGCTGGCCTGGTTCATTAATTCCATTATTCTTCACTGGACAAAGAGAGACACACTGGAGGAGAACCACGGAGAACCACAGATTCTGTGGAGGAGAACCACAGACACACTGTGGAGAAGAACCACAGAGAACCACAGACACTGTGGAAGAGAACCACTGACACACTGTGGAGGAAAACCACCAACACACTGTGGAGGAGAACCACAGAGACACTGCGGAGGAGAACCACAGAGACACTGCGGAGGAGAACCACAGAGACACTGCGGAGGAGAACCACTGACACACGGTGGAGGAGAACCACTGACACACTGTGGAGGAGATCCACTGACACACTGTGGAGGAGATCCACTGAGATACTGTGGAGGAGAACCACTGACACACTGTGGAGGAGAACCACTGACACACTGTGGAGGAGAACCACTGACACACTGTGGAGGAGAACCACTGACACACTGTGGAGGAGATCCACTGAGATACTGTGGAGGAGAACCACAGACACACTGTGGAGGAGAACCACTGATACACTGTGGAGGAGAACCACTGAGACACTGTGGAGGAGAACCACTGAGACACTGTGGAGGAGAACCACTGAGACACTGTGGAGGAGAACCACTGAGACACTGTGGAGGAGAACCACTGAGACACTGTGGAGGAGAACCACTGAGACACTGTGGAGGAGAACCACTGAGACACTGTGGAGGAGAACCACTGACACACTGTGGGTGAGAACCACTGAGACACTGTGGAGGAGAACCACTGACACACTGTGGAGGAGATCCACTGACACACTGTGGAGGAGAACCACTGACACACTGTGGAGGAGATCCACTGAGATACTGTGGAGGAGAACCACTGAGACACTGTGGAGGAGAACCACAGACACACTGTGGAGGAGAACCACTGATACACTGTGGAGGAGAACCACTGAGACACGGTGGAGGAGAACCACTGAGACACGGTGGAGGAGAACCACTGAGACACGGTGGAGGAGAACCACTGAGACACGGTGGAGGAGAACCACTGAGACACGGTGGAGGAGAACCACTGAGACACGGTGGAGGAGAACCACTGAGACACGGTGGAGGAGAACCACTGAGACACGGTGGAGGAGAACCACTGAGACACTGTGGAGGAGAACCACTGAGACACTGTGGAGGAGAACCACTGAGACACTGTGGAGGAGAACCACTGAGACACTGTGGAGGAGAACCACTGAGACACTGTGGAGGAGAACCACTGAGATACTGTGGAGGAGAACCACTGAGACACTGTGGAGGAGAACCACTGAGACACTGTGGAGGAGAACCACTGACACAATGTGGAGGAGAACCACTGAGACACTGTGGAGGAGAACCACTGACACACTGTGGAGGAGAACCACTGACACACTGTGGAGGAGAACCACTGAGATACTGTGGAGGAGAACCACTGAGACACTGTGGAGGAGAACCACTGAGACACTGTGGAGGAGAACCACTGACACACTGTGGAGGAGAACCACTGAGACACTGTGGAGGAGAACCACTGAGACACTGGAGGAGAACCACTGACACATAGAAAAAAATTAAGCAGCATTACACCATGCACACTACATCATATAAATAAAAATATATAATACAACAGTAATTTTGAAAGGTATTTCATATGCTTAAATGAGTCATGAATGTCAAAAATAGTTGTGTGTTGGAAACACAATGTGTTTTGTCATCACAGAAATAAATGCAATCATATGTCCAGAAACACCGTAAAGCATTATATTTAACACTTTTTCTGTGTGTATAAAAGCGCTATAATGTATTCTCTTCTTGTCTATAGGGGCATAGAGATCCCCGCTCTGAAAATAAGAGCCAATGCAAAATTTCTCTACGGGGTCCTATAGGTTCACAGCTCCATCTAGTGACTGGTATGAGGCATCATACTATTTCCCGAATGCATGGAAAACTTCAGGTGCCTCAATCTAATACAAAACGTGCAAGGCATTGAGTTCAATGAAGCACCTAAAGCACAAAACAAAATTTGAAAATACAAAAATATATTCCAATATTCACAACACACTGGCAGCTTCCTGTCTTGGAGCTCTACGGACAATTCATTCGACCTCATGGCTTGGTTTTTGCTCTGACATGCACTGTAAACTGTGGGAACTTATATAGACAGGTGTGTGCCTTTAAAAATCATGTCCAATCAATTGAATTTACCACAGGTGCACTCTAATCAAGTTGTAGAAACAACTCAAGGATGATCAATGGAAACAGGTTGCACCTAAGCTAAATTTTGAGTCTCATATCAAAGAGTTTGAATACTTAAGTAAATAAGGTATTTCTAAAAATCTGTTTTCGCTTTATGGAGTATTGAGTGAAGATTGATGAAAAAACATGTTAATTTAATCCATTTTAGAATAAGTCTGTAACGTAACAGAATGTGGAAAGAGTCAAGGGTCCTGAATACTTTCCGAATGCACTATAAAAAGAGTCACCTGTCTATCAGCCATGTTGTAATGAAGACTGGCTATGGCAGCTTTACATTCAACAGTCAACCTGCCTATCTGAAGAGTAGAGCAAAAGAGTGAAATATAGAAATATAGATCACGCCTGTACCCCAATCACACCCCCACCCAGGTCTCCCCTCCTCCCCCACTGAGTTCCACAGTCTGGGCCTGCTGCTGCTGCCACCACTGCACCGAGAGGGAATTTACATTTTAATAGGCAGAGCTGCTCACCGCCTCCGAATGAGGGTATATGCTCAGCTGAACAGCAGGAAATGCACCCTACTGCAGAAGTTTAGAATGAACCCCGAGACAATTCCTGAGGCACACAGAATGGAAATTATATTTTTTGCCCAGTCGTCTATCTGTGGAGCTACCACATCGTATACATAAACACACATGATATCTGTGGAGCTACCTCATCATATACATAAACACACATGACATCTGTGGAGCTACCTCATCATATACATAAACACACATGACATTGGTGGAGCTACCTCATCATATACATATAGATGCATGTGTTCAAAAACAAACATCCAGAGAGAAATGGAATGTTATGTAGAGCAGTGCCAACTTATGTGAAGATTAGATTACTTAGAATTATTTTTGACCCAGCCTGGTAGAGGACTGGGACTCCCCCTTTTGCCAACAGAACAGCTTCAGGGCATGGACTCTACATGGTGTCGAAAGCGTTTCCACAGGGATGCTGGGCCATGTTGACTCCAATGCTTCCCACAGTCAAGTTGACTGAATGTCCTTTAGTGGTTGACCATTCTTGATACACACGAGAAACTGTTGAGCGTGAAAAACTCAGCAGCATTGCAGTTCTTGACACAAACCGGTGCGCCTGACACCTACTACCATACTCTGTTCAAAGGCACTTAAATCGCTTGTCTTGTCCATTCACCCTCTGAATGGCAGACATACATGTCTCAATGGTCTCAAGGATTAAAAATCCTTATTTAACCTGTCTCCTCCCCTTCATCTACACTGATTGAAGTGGATTTAACAAGTGACATCAATAAGGGATCATAGGTTCAACCTGGATTCACCGGGTCAGTATATGTCATAGAAAGAGCAGGTGTTCTTAATGTTTTGTACACTCAGTGTATATTTCCACACTATGAGGTTGCAATAATACTGTGAAATGTGAAATTTATGATAATACCCTTTCAGTGTAAGAGCTGTTTGAAAAGGCAGCCTGAAATTTCTGCTCGTTTTGCAAGGGTGGAGTTTTGGCCTGACTGGCGACATCACATGGCAGTGTAAGTTAAAAGACCAATAAGAAACAGTTTCAAACTTCTCTGCCAATAACAGGTTGCATATCCGGGTTACATATCCCTCCCATTAGGTCCCTCCAATTAGGACCAATCACAGACAATTCCAAAAAATATATAATACTTTAGAAGTTACCTTGTCTTAATTGTTACACATGAATGGATTCATATCGAGATAACAAATGACTGCAT
The DNA here is from genome assembly GCF_029448725.1 of Salvelinus fontinalis. Classification (NCBI taxonomy): domain Eukaryota; kingdom Metazoa; phylum Chordata; class Actinopteri; order Salmoniformes; family Salmonidae; genus Salvelinus; species Salvelinus fontinalis. Next base: position 31,476,754 of record NC_074688.1, read on the forward strand.
CGGACCTTAAGAATTAAGTTGAATTGACTGCTGTGTTCAAATTCATGATCTCAACCAAGAACAAACATACAGTAGTTAGCTTTTTTGTTGTTATCAGATTCTGATGGTGGTTCGATTTTCGTAGTAGTTTATTACTTTTTTTATATAAGTTGATATTACGAGAGATAAACTTGCCAAAATAGCCAGATAAATGAAATGACTGACTGTAGATTGTGGAGCCTAGGTTGTAGATGGTGGCAAGTGCCTTTTTCTACAAATAACTGGGATGAATTTATGTTCCAGCATCATGCCCTTGCCCTCAATAATGCAACATTCTTTCTGTTTACAATCAGACATGTGATTTCCATATGTTTGATATTGTTCCATTCCAGCCATTACAATGAACCTGTCCTCCTATAGCTCCCCCGGTTTACATAGCTAGGTGCTAGACTAAGCACACTAATCCTTGAAAATGACCCCCTCTCATTTCCTCCTTCCCTCTCTTTTCTATTTTCACAGCGTTGGTAGCGTATGTCTCTGTCACTGTGGAGTGTGAAACGGCACAATGTGTCACACAGCTCCAGGCATGCAATCAAGACGAGCTGGGGCCCCTCCCCGGCCTAATTAATAACTATTGAACACGCTAACAACAATCAACACTAATTAAATACGCGTTTGTTGACAAGGGTGCAAGCCTTATCAAAAGCACAAGGCGGGAGGGGAGGGAGGGGATGTTGATGGGATGTTTGGGTGTGTGAGAAAGGGGGTGGGGGGAGGTGTGAGAAAGGGGGTGGGGGGAGGTGTGAGAAAGGGGGTGGGGGGAGGTGTGAGAAAGGGGGTGGGGGGAGGTGCAAAAAACGAGGGCTTCTGTTTTCAGTAATTAGTTAACGAAGTGCCCCGAGTCACACTTAATTCCGAGCCACGACGTTACTATCCGTTTGTCTGCCTGCCGCTCTCCGCTGGCAGAGGATCCAGGACAGTCAGCCCAGCTGGGGACGAGACGTAGAAGTCATATAAACGTCACTGTGTCCCTGATGACACCCTACTCCCTGTATACTATAATATCATGGTTGTGTTTACACAGGCAGCCTAATTCTGACTTTTTCCACTAATTGGTCTTTTAACCAATCAGATCAGCTTTTTGCTAATAATTGGGGAAAAGATCAGAATTGGGCAGCCTGTGTAAACACAGCCTTTTTGACAAGAGCCCATAGGGTTCCATTTGGGACACAGCCACTGTGTAAACATAGATGTGCAATGTAGAGGTGTCCAATATGTTTGAGATCCATACACTAGGTTGGACAAACATCAACGGCAACAGTCAGACGTATGCCAGTCACGTGACAGTAGACCCATCAAGTGACGACACAGAAGACAAACTAATCATCAATATGACCTAAAATAAAACTGACTGCACATGAGTGGTTTCGCTGCTGAGTCCTGTGCTTTCTATTGCAGAATCCTTACTAGAAGCTTGAGCAGTTTACAATACAAAACACAGTCCTTCCCATTCTGACAATCACAGAATTGGAAAAAAAGTTCAGTGATGTACAGAGTATTACATGTAGGAGGTTTGGTGGAGAAAGAGGTGCATGACGAGTTAAGAGCTCAATCTGGTGGGGGTTTTAAATGCTGTAACTACGTGTGATTACCTGCCCTGTTTGGACCCAGGAGATGTTATGCTACAGCTCAGGAAAGTCACCGCTGATATTACTGTACAACTTGTGCTTCAACCAACAAAATCTAAATCCATGAGTTTACAAGCAAGAGGTTTGACCCCTTCGTGTTTTCCAGTCTGCACACAGCTGTAGCCTACAGTGCCTTCAGAAAGTACAGTATTCACACCCTTGGACTTTTTCCACATTTTGTTGTGTTACAGCGTGAATTTAAAATAGATTAAATTCAGATTTTGTATCACTCGCCTCTACACACACACACACACACACACACACACACACACATATAAGATCAAAGTGAAATTATGTTTTTAGATATGTTTACAAATTAATAAAAAATAAAAAGCTGAAATGTCTTGAGTCAATAAGTACTCAACCCCTTTGTTCTGGCAAGCCTAAATAAGTTCAGGAGTAAAAATCAGTCACAGAATAAGTTTCATGGACTGACTCTCTCTGTGTGCAATAATAGTGTTTAACATGATTTTTGAATTACTACCTCATCTCTGTACCCCACACATACAATTATCTGTAAGGTCCCTCAGTCGAGCAGTGAATTTCAAACACAGGTTAAACCACAAAGGCCAGGGACGTTTTTAAAAAATAAAAAAAGCAGACATTGAATATCCCTTTGAGCATGGTGAAGTTATTCATTACACTTTGGATGATGTATCAATACATCCAGTCACTACAAAGATACAGGCGCCCTTCCTAACTCAGGTGCCAGAGAAACCGCTTAGGGACTTCACCATAAGGCCAATAGTGATTTTTAAATAGTTACAGAGTTTAATGTCTGTGAGAGGAGAAAACTGAGGATGGATCAACAACATTGTAGTTACTCCACAATACTAACCTAATTGACAGAGTGAAAAGAAGGAAACCTGTACAGAATACAAATATTTCAAAACATGCATCCTGTTTGCAACAAGGCACTAAAGTTCTACTGAAAAAATGTGGCAAAGCATTTAACTGTTTGTCCTGAATACAAAGTGTTATGTTTGGGGCAAATCCAATTCAACACATTACTGAGTACCACTCTCCATATTTTCAAGCAGTGGTGGTGGCTGCATCATGTTATGGGTATGCTAGTAATCATTAAGGACTGGGGAGTTTTTCAGGATAAAAAATAAACGGAATGTAGCTAAGTGGAGGCAAAATCCTAGAGGAAAACCTGGTTCAGACTGCTTCTACGAGACACTGGGAGATTAATTCACCTTTCAGCAGAACAATAACCTAAAACACAAGGCCAAATCTACAATGGAGTTGCTTACTAAGAAGACATTGGATGTTCCTGAGTGGCCGAGTTACAGTTTTGACTTAAATCTGCTTGAAAATCTATGGCAAGATTTAAAAACGGTTGTCTAGCAATGATCAACGACCAATTTGACAGCGCTTGAAGAATTTTGAAAAGAATAATGGGCAAATATTGTACAATCCAGGGGAGCAAAGCTCTTAGAGACTTACCCAGAAATACTGCTATAGGTGATTCTAACATGTATTGAATCAATGGTGTGAATACTTATGTAAATGAGATATTTCTGTATTTAATTTTCAATACATTTGCAAAAATGTCTAAAAACATGTTTTCACTTTGTCATTATGGGGTATTGGTGAGAGAAAACAAATCTATTTAATGCATTTTGAATTCAGGCTGTAACACAACAAAATGTGGAATAAGTCAAGGGGTATGAATACTTTCTGAAGGCACTGTACATGTTCAAAATCTGACTGGATCACTTCTGGACATGAGTATGTCCCCCCTAACACCCACCCTGGCCTACTGACCAAGCCCCCATGCTCAAAGCGGGGGTGATACTGAGTGACAGCTACCACAGGGCACAGCCCATGTATCGACAGCAGACGTTTGTTCCCATGATCGGTCCCTGATAGGCAATTGAATTTGTCAGTGACCCTAAACAATTGCTGGGACGAGGATCAGCAGACTTCCCTTCCCCTGGCCTCCCGCTGCCCATCCCGATCAATAAGGACCCGATCAATAGCCAGTGACCGATATTGATCACTCTGTCCTGTCTGCTGCCTGTTCCCTTCCCAGCAGCCAGCAGCACAGGGTTGGCGTGAGAGGGAGGTAGTGGGTGCGGGAGTGCACCTCCCTCCCCCTCACTTGTTGAGTACAGCCCAACAGACAGACAGATGTTCAGTAAAGAACATGAGCGTAGACACAAACTGTGCCACGTCCTCCCTCTCACACACTTTAATCAAGCCACAAAGAATGCAGATCTAATCATTTCAAACCACCTGATCTTTTATTTCAGGGATGAACCAGATGCGTTTTCCAATAAGACATGAAGAGCATTACTGTGTCTCTGGGGCAGCAGGTGAGAGTGGGCGTAGAGACTCGATGCATCAGCTGCTGTGGTCGCCAGTCTCATACTACTCCTATATAGTTGTTTCTGTAAACAGGTCTCAGAGTTAATCAGATTTACAAAACCCCACCTGAGGGGCACTCTAGACCCCCAAACAGACATCATGGACGTCAGGTCACTCAGCTGCAGTCCCTCTCTCAACCCCCCTCCACCCTTCGTTCCAGCCCCCTCGTCACATATGGTTGAGGACGTTCCTCCTAACGAGATAGGCCTGACAAATGTAAGAGACAGGCATAGCAGTGTTCCGCCGGTGAATGAATCTCCACAGAAAAGCACTTGTGGATAAACTGAGGGGCAGCGGCAGCGGTGTGGTGATCCAGCCAGTGAGACCACAGCAGCTGCAGCAATTACAGCCAATTAGCTGCAAATTAAAAGGTTTAAGAGACATTACTTATTGTGTGTTTTCCGAAGAGGGACCGTTTTTTGATTGATTTATTTTTACATTTTTACATTTGAGTAAACGTTTGCCTTGGCTTTCTCAGTCTCTCCGAGCCAAGGAGAGTTAGTTAACCGTTGTCGGTAATTAAATGTCTGAGCACCTCCTGGGAAAAACCTTGTGCTGTCAGGTCATGTTTTCAAGGCAACACTCAGCTAAGGTTTAAAGTCTTCTTTGGAGGTTGTGTGGTTTTTAGACATCTCTCTGCTTATCCCCTCCCCCCCAACCACGACCCTCTTTTTCACAAAATAACTAACAATGACCTTCTGCAAACAAACAGGCGTTACTGAGATATCCCAGATTCCTGCGCTGCTGCGGTAAACACACACAAGCGTCTGCTGCTGAGACGTTCATTCAGTGCATTGTGAACATAGCTTGGTGTTAATTGCACAGATGACGGTTGGCTTTGAGCCGTGCTGGCCTGCCAGGATGGAGGCTTTTCTTCAGCGAGCCAGAGAGAGGTGCAATTAGAGCCTGATCGATACCGATGCTTCCTTCAGAATTTCTCTATCAATTTCCAATGGAATACACACAAACACAGCAGCCTTGAGCTGTCAAAAGAGGCCCGTTCACTCACCCCACTCCAGTCGAAGTTATTTACGTCACGTAATTGAAATTCTTTCATTGTCTTTCAGTAGAAAGACCGTCTGTAGAAGCGACTTAAGTGGACCCTTTCACAAAACAACAACACTGCTGAACATTACACATATAAATGGTGTTGGTGCATAAAGGACTCAGAGGAAAAGTATCTCAAGTCTGTCTATTCATATTTAAACCTTTTCACCAAACTAGAACAACTTCGGGAAAGAAAAGAAAACCCTTCTAGCAATGTAGGCTGTGCTTTTAGACGGACACAAACACATATTCAATGCAGAGTGGCTTTCGTCCATGGCAAGAGGTCAACTTCTACTGTGGCCTAACTGGGGATCATGTGCCTATATTATTATGACTCACTCTAACTCTTGGTGTTCTGTGGTCCAGCCACAGTGTGTAGTACTACATACAGTGCATGCAGAAAGTATTCAGATCCCTTGACCTTTTCCACATTTTGTTAAGTTTCAGCCTTATTCTAAAACGGATTGAATAGATATCACAATACCCCATAATGACAAAGCAAAATCTGTTTTTTTAGGAACTTTAGCAAATGTTTAAAAACAAAAAAAATAGCACATTTTACATAAGTATTCAGACCCTGTACTCAGTAATTTGTTGAAGCAGCACCTTCGTCAACGATTACAGCCTTGAGTCTTCTTGGGTATGACGCTACAAGCTTGGCACACCTGTACTTGGGGAGTTTCTCCCATTCTTCTCTGCAGATCCTCTCAAGCTCTGTCAGGTTGGATGGGGAGCGTCGCTGTACAGATATTTTCAGGTCTCTCCAGAGATGTTTGATTGGGTTCATGTCTGGGTTCTGGCTGGGCCACTCAGAGACTTATCCTGAAGCCACTCCTGTGTTGTCTTGGCTGTTTGCTTAGGGTCATTGTCCTGTTGGAAGGTGAACCTTCTTCCCCGTCTGAGGTCCTGAGCGCTCTGGAGCAGATTTTCATCGAGGATCTCTCTGTACTTTGCTTCATTCATTTTTCCCTTGATCCTGACTAGTCTTCCAGTCTTGCTGCTGAAAAACATCCCCACAGCATGATGCTTCCTCCAGATGTGACAATTGGCATTCAGGTCAAAGAGTTCAATCTTGGTTTCATCAGACCAGAGAATCTTGTTTCTCATTGTCAGAGTCCTTTAGGTGACTTTTGGCCAACTCCAAGCAGGCTGTCATGTGCCTTTTAACGAGGAGTGGCTTCTGTCTGGCCACTCTACCATAAAGGCCTGATTGGTGGAGTGCTGCAGAGATAGTTGTCTGAACTCTGGAGTTCTGTTAAAGTGACCATCGGGTTCTTGGTCACCTCCCTGACCAAGGCCCTTTTCCCCCATTGCTGTTTGGCCGGACGGCCAGCTCTAAGAAGCGTCTTCGTGGTTCCAAACTTCTTCCATTTAAGAATGATTTTCGTTTTTATTTAACTAAGCAAGTCAGTTAACAACAAATTCTTAGTAAATGATGGAGGCCATTGGGTTTTTGGGGACCATCAATGCTGCAGACATTTTTTGGTACACTTCCCCAGATCTGTGCCTCGACACGATCCTGTCTCGGCGTTCCACGGACAATTCCTTCGACCTCATGGCTCGGTTTTTGCTCAGACATGCACTGTCAACTGTGGGACCGTATATACAGTTGAAGTTGGAAGTTTCCATACACCTTAGCCAAATACATTTAAACTCAGTTTTTCACAATTCCTGACATTTAATCTTAGTAAGAAATCCCTGTCTTAGGTCAGTTAGGATCACAACTTTATTTTAAGAATGTGAAATGTCAGAATAATAGTAGAGAGAATGATTTATTTCAGCTTTTATTTCTTTCATCACATTCCCAGTGGTTCATAAGTTTACATACACTCAATTTGTATTTGGTAGCATTGCCTTTAAAATTGTTTAACTTGAGTCAAACGTTTTGGATAACCTTCCACAAGGTTCCCAGAATAAGTTGGGTGAATTTTGGCCCATTCCTCCTGACAGAGCTGGTGTAACTGAGTCAGGTTTGTAGGCCTCCTTGCTAGCACATGCTTTTTCAGTTCTGCCCACACATTTTCTATGGAATTGAGGTCAGGACTTTGTGATAGCCACTCCAATACCTTGACTTTGTTGTCCTTAAGCCATTTTGCCACAACTTTGGAAGTATGCTTGGGGTCATTGTCCATTTGGAAGACCCATTTTCGACCAAGCATTAACTTCCTGACTGATGTTTCGAGATGTTGCTTCAATATATCCACAATGTTCCTACCTCATGATGCCATCTATTTTGTGAAGTGCACCAGTCCCTCCTACAGAAAATCACCCCCACAACATGATGCTGCCACCCCGTGCTTCACGGATGGGATGGTGTTCTTCGGCTTGCAAACCTCCCCCTTTTTCCTCCAAACATCAGATGAGGACATTTCTCCAAAAAGTACGATCTTTGTCCCCATGTGCAGTTGCAAACCGTAGTCTGGCTTTTTTAATGGCGGTTTTGGAGCAGTGGCTTCTTCCTTGCTGAGCGGCCTTTCAGGTTATGTCGATATAGGACTCGTTTTACGTGGATATAGATACTTTTGTACCTGTTTCCTCCAGCATCTTCACAAGGTCCTTCGCTGTTGTTCTGGGATTGATTTGCACTTTTCTCACCAAAGTACGTTCATCTCTAGGAGACAGAACGCCTCTCCTTCCTGAGCGGTATGACGGCTGCGTGGTCCCATGGTGTTTATACTTGCATACTATTGTTTGTACAGATGAACGTGGTACCTTCAGGCGTTTGGAAATTGCTCCCAAGGATGGACCAGACTTGTGGAAGTCTACAAAAAAAATTCTGACGTCTTGGCTGATTTATTTCGATTCCCCATGATGTCAAGCAAAGAGGCACTGAGTTTGAAGGTAGGCCTTGAAATACATCAACAGGTACACCTCCAATTGACTCAAATTATGTCAATTAGCCTATCAGAAGCTTCTAAAGCCATGACATCTTTTTTTCTGGAATTTTCCAAGCTGTTTAAAGGCACAGTCAACTTAGTGTATGTAAACATCTGACCCACTGGAATTGTGATACAGTGAATTATAAGTGAAATAATCTGTCTGTAAACAATTGTTGGTATAATTACTTGTGTCATGCACAAAGTAGATGTCCTAACCGACTTGCCAAAACTATAGTTTGTTAACAAGAATTTTGTGGAGTGGTTGAAAAACAAGTTAATGACTCCAACCTAAGTGTATGTAAACTTCCAACTTCAACTGCACATACAGGTGTGTGCCTTTCCAAATCAAGTCCAATCAATTGAATTTACCTCAGATGGACACCAATCAAGTTGTAGAAACATCTCAAGGATGATCAATGGAAACAGGATGCACCTGAGCTCAATTTTGAGTCTCATAGCAAAGGGTCTGAATACTTATGTATATAAGGTAGTTCTGATTTTATTTTTAATACAAAATCTAAAAACCTGTTTTCACTTTGTCATTGTGTGTAGAATGATGAGGAAATGCTTTTATTGAATCCATTTTAGAATAAGGCTGTAACATAACAAAATGTGGAAAAAGGCAAGGGGTCTGAATACTGTCCGAATGCACTGTATATCTATACTATTGTGTTGTATGTCAAGTGGATGAGTAGGGAACAATACAGAGTGACTGCAGTAAAATAACAATTCATCTGGCCTGCCAGCAAGAAACACATACAGATATACAATTCAACCTGCCTGCCGGCAAGAAATACAGATCGAGTACATATCAGTATACAATTAAACCCAGTTCAATCCAAAACTTTTAGTGTCCATGTTAGAGAGATATTGGAATTTGTCTTCGGATTGCACACACAGACGCACAACAAGGGGATTCAGCTTCTTAATGCTGTCCTCCATCATATGCAGTATGCCCTGATGACTGAGGTATCTCTGACCTCTCTTCTTTAGCAAGCCAACTAAATAGGCTAGCCTTAGTGTAGAACAGGGATTCCAGTTTTCCCTTTTCCATTTGAAAAGCAAGAGAACACCACATTGAAGGACTATCAGCCCTGCAATGGCATTGACTGTTCACCTTTAGTAAATACCCTCAATAGCTCATAGTAAATCACACAAGTAAAACAAGACAATGCACTTATTTCAGAGTATCTAATTGCCAATTAGTAACCCAATTGCAAAATGCTATAGATTCTGCCTAATTGATAGCTTTTACAGCAATAACCTCCCTGGTAGGCTGCCTTTACCCTGGCAGTCCCGCGCAGCAAGCCACATTTTACCTCATTAGATTACTGCAAATTGCAGAAAATGGGAAATGGGTTCATTTACCTAAGTGGTGTGATTGAATGTATGTTTATGAAGCTTTTATAAAAGCAACATTTCTTCTCGCCACGTCTGTTTCTCGTTGATTTCCAGACACAGTGGGAAAGGGCTATGCTAATTACAACGTGAACAGAACAGGGACACTTTTACACGATATACAAACTCAGATACAAACTCTGATCAAGTCTAGCTAAAGTACAATCTCAAAACACTGGTGACTATTCAAAACACTGGTGACTATTAAAAACACATTAGGGATCTTGGTGTGATGCCAACTTTACTTTTTACTTATCAACTTCACAAAGAATCAGACCTCTATGATCTCTATTCGTATTACTGATAATGTCTCCATTTCAATTACTAGTTAAAGGAATCCCTACTTTATTTCCCACCATTGGTGTTTAGGAACTCTCAGTGGAGCGATGTGACGCGGTGTACAGCAGTAGGCCTCCACAGAGAATGGGGGGGGGGGGGGGGTTATATATGACAGAGAAAGGTGTGAGCAGCGATTCTGACACTTTGCGGCGCATCACATTTGTAAACATTGTTAATCACAGATTAGCAGATTAGAAAATTACAAGACACAAGAGGATGATTCTATCTATCGACTTCCTCTGTTACAGATAAAGGCTGGGCTGGAAGGGTGTGTGAAAGGATGCACATTTCCTGAGGAAGATAGGTCTGAATTTGAATAAACCAACACTCTTTTGTTGCCACCCACCCACAATCCAGTGTTGCTCCAAACCACCAACCGAGGCCAGGCACCATCACCAGAGCTACTCTCCTACCTGACAGTTACCAGCAGTACCAAGTCCACACCCCCTGCTCCCAGTACCATACACTCCCATTAATTTTACATCACAACATCTCTCCCTCGATCACACACACAAGTCTTAAAAATAACTAAAAAGCTTAAAACATTGATAAACCAGACATGCACACACAAAATGTTACATACTCACACAAACCAATATTGTACTCTCTCTATACATTTTATAGTATGCATAATGCCCAAAAAAGGCGATCATAAGGGTTCAATGGGTTCAGTTGGGTCTAATAAGCGTCCCTGACATGGCATGATGCTATCATCATCTCTTAACATAAACAATTGGACGTCTAGGTTCTGAGGTGTGTTAAAAATAAAGCATATGCGGCAGAACAACAGCCAGAGTAACACATTGCCTCAGCATAAGGCATCCATCCATGGTAGATCTGAGGAACTTATAAAAGGCAGGCAGTAGCACGCATGCATGTCAAGAACTCAGTCTTTTGTCACTTCAATGTGGCCCCTGCAGTTGCCGAGGAAACCACTGCTCTGAGTTGCCACGGCGCACATACCGAGTGATGTGGATGCCACGGTTCAGGGATCCAGGGGCCGTCCACTACTCTTCCTCATCCTACTCTTTCCATCCTGAATGCTCTGCCATAGAACAGACCACACCACACATCCACCACTCCCCAGATATAGCAGTACCTTCTGTCTTTGTGTTTATAGATTTGCTGAGCACCCTGTGCAAGGTTTCCATCAGTTATTTTCAAAAGACAAGAGCAAGAGAAAAAATACATGTTTTTTTACACCAAAACATAAAGTTGTCTCCTCTCCACCATTGTCATCTTTTTGTAATGCATTTTATGTTGTATTGTCTTCTGAAAATAACAGATGCACGCAGTAAATCAGGCCTGTAGTATGTAAATCAATCAGGGCCCTCTATGTTAATTGATAGCTAGCTAATTGAAGCACTAATCCAGTCACTAAGTACTGTACTGCCGCCTGGCCTCTGCTTGGGAGTATGTCCACAGTAAACAGCAAGAACAGAGCAGGTCATCAATGCCTCGTTTCTCAACCCATGGAGGGCAGAGGGTGACAGAATACCTATCAACTATAGAATACCTATCAAATATAGAATACCTATCAACTAGCTACAGATCTGAGACTAGGAGGAATAATATTACAGACAGACCACTCTGTTAGAGGAAAGCAGAGTGTAGGACAGGGGTCTCCAGCTCCAGTCCTGGATAGCTACTGGGCAGGCAGGTGTTTGTTACAGCTTGGCACTTAAATACCTGATTCAAATAATTACAATTGAAAAAGAATGCCACTGAATGGGAGCGAGAGCATGACATCACTAGAAATTAGGACTAAAAAAATTAGAAATGTGTTCAGGAACTGCCTACTTGTGTTAATTCTTCGGTGGACTGAGATAGTATAGTACAGCAGCTGTAGAGAGGGGCTTGATAACTATTGGATCTGAGGTGAACAGAACAGGACAGGAAGTTCATCACTGTCCTATAGTCCACTGTGCCAGTCTGTCGTCCCCCACTCTATTCACCTGAGAAAGCGAGCGAGCGAAATCGATAGTAGTTGCATGTCTCCCCACACATAACAGAGGTTAAAGTTGAAGCCTGCACCAGAGACTGTCCTCCTGAGTAATTACATGAGCGAAGCTCTTAACGTACAAAACTGACCTCGCTTTCAAGTGTACCAGTGTTAATAATCAGTGTTCATAATGAACATAATCCATAGGTCAAGGTCCTCGACAACCTTGCTCCAAGCAACAACTGCAAGGAAGGAACAGCTTGGTAAATTGCAGTTTCTACAAGAGCAGTGATATGCTACTGACCCCTGGTGTACAAGGAAAACATGACAGCCACACAGAGGCATGAACACCTACCTGTTCATTGTACAACAAACAGACATACACACATAATATATTTTCATTCAGAAGCAGAAAGACTATTTGCCATTCTATAAAATTGTTGGTAGATTATAATTTTTGTATGTATATCATTGATAGATTGAAATGTGTAATATATTCTGTTGTAATCTAAAAACAAAAAGTATTTCAAAAAAGAAATGTGTAACATACTGTATCTTCACAATTCACATAGTTAATGGAAAGCTAAAGATTAGATAAAGCCTGTAAAAGTTACCACATGCGTTTCAACAGAAATGTATACATAACATTTGTGTTTGTTTAATAAGTAACCTCGGAAGAAAGTTCATCCTTATCATCTATATGGAACCCAACCCAAGTAGTACTCCTATCTTTTGCTTACCCTGTGCTGAACACATGACGTGTCATAATGACAGAGCAGAATGACTACCAGTTCCTTCAGTTTCTGCAAGTTCATGGTGAGTATGTAAGTGTAGCTACCCAGTCACAGTGAATGTTATGAATGACAACTGTGGGAAAGTTCAGTCATTAGTCATCAATTCCTAATCTATGACATTGTGCCACAAAACCAGTGTAAATCTTTCTCATTAAAACCACACAAGTATAAACATATATCAGTACAGCGCTTTCTTCTTCAGAAAACATTCCTCCCCTGAAAATTGTGAGACAATAAGCACGTCGTATAAGTCCATCTTCGGACCTGTAGTAAGGCATCCTTCAAAAAGGCACATCATTCATCGGAAAGTGACTTTGTTCACTTGAAGTGTTATCCCTCTGTGCTGTTAAAGGACACTGAGACCGAATAGGCAAAGCGAGAGCGAGGACTCCTCAATTCCTTCCATCCGTGCAAAAATACAAATGTGAAGTAGTGGTGTAGGAGGACATTATATGAACTATATTCATCACCTGGCATCGTACTCCAACTGTCATTTGTTTATTAACAAATCTATTAACTGACATTGTTGACTAAGATCAAGAAATGGTCCTTAGAAACTGAACGTAAGTATTTAATAACATTGAGAAAGAAATTAATTCCAATATACAAAGCAAAATCATAAGTTACAAGGCATCATTGATGATAACAAGGCATTAGTCAGAGAGAGAGAGAGAGAGAGAGAGAGAGAGAGAGAGAGAGAGAGAGCGAGAGTCTTTCACGTACATTGATTAACATTGTTAGAGTGGAGAGTTCAATATCTTGTCAGTATATTTTTGCCATGGCTAGAATCAGAGTCTCTCAGGATAGGTTGGATAGCCTCTCACTCACCTCCCACAGCTTCCTAGCCAAAGCATCGTCCCGCCCATTGGCACCTACTTCCTGTAGTGCACAGGAAGAGAAGTAGCGTCCACTCAGCGGCTCGATCCCCTCTTGGAGGGCACAGTGTAGGGTGGTCTGGGCTCCCCTCTCAGCATCCATGAAGAAAAGCTTAGAGATGGGCTCCAGAAAGAGCCTCTGCCATAGTTTCAGGTTGCGACCAAACTCAGTGTGAATGACCCCTAAATGACAAATGGTAATTTAGTATGGGATAGGATGGAATAGAATAAACCACATTGTCTGCAATGTTTTGCAAATGCAGTACTGCTGTGTAAAAACACACTATACATTAGACACTTGACACATACTAGCCATCTGAAACATCAAACAGTCTGCATATAGATTACAGAAAAGCTCAAATGTAAAACAAAGTAAGAAGGATCCTAGGTTCTCCAAGACGGAGCAACTGACCTGGGTGGAGGCTGTAGGTGGAGAGCTACTGACCTGGGTGGAGGCTGTAGGTGGAGAGCTACTGACCTGGATGGAGGCTGTAAGTGGAGAGCTACTGACCTGGGTGGAGACTGTAGGTGGAGAGCTACTGACCTGGGTGGAGGCTGTAGGTGGAGAGCTACTGACCTGGATGGAGGCTGTAAGTGGAGAGCTACTGACCTGGGTGGAGACTGTAGGTGGAGAGCTACTGACCTGGGTGGAGGCTGTAGGTGGAGAGCTACTGACCTGGGTGGAGGCTGTAGGTGGAGAGCTACTGACCTGGATGGAGGCTGTAGGTGGAGAGCAACTGACCTGGATGGAGGCTGTAGGTGGAGAGCAACTGACCTGGGTGGAGGCTGTAGGTGGAGAGCTACTGACCTGGATGGAGGCTGTAGGTGGAGAGCTACTGACCTGGATGGAGGCTGTAAGTGAAGAGCTACTTACCTGGGTGGAGGCTGTAGGTGGAGAGCTACTGACCTGGGTGGAGGCTGTAGGTGGAGAGCTACTGACCTGGGTGAAGGCTGTAGGTGGAGAGCTACTGACCTGGGTGGAGGCTGTAGGTGGAGAGCTACTGACCTGGGTGGAGGCTGTAGGTGGAGAGCTACTGACCTGGGTGGAGGCTGTAGGTGGAGAGGTACTGACCTGGGTGGAGGCTGTAGGTGGAGAGCTACTGACCTGGGTGGAGGCTGTAGGTGGAGAGCTACTGACCTGGGTGGAGGCTGTAGGTGGAGAGCTACTGACCTGGGTGGAGGCTGTAGGTGGAGAGCTACTGACCTGGGTGGAGGCTGTAAGTGGAGAGCTACTGACCTGGGTGGAGGCTGTAAGTGGAGAGCTACTGACCTGGGTGAAGGCTGTAAGTGGAGAGCTACTGACCTGGGTGAAGGCTGTAGGTGGAGAGGTACTGACCTGGGTGGAGGCTGTAGGTGGAGAGCTACTGACCTGGGTGCAGGCTGTAGGTGGTAACGCTGGTCCCCTCCAGGCGGTTGGCCAGCTCCCGGGTGAAGAGCACGTTGCACAGCTTGCTGTGGCAGTAGGCCCTGAAGTTATGCCAGGTGGACTGGCCTGGCACCAGGTCCTTGTGGGTACCCAGCAGGGCAAAGTCGACAGAGCCTAGCCGGTGTAGGAGAGCCGACACGTTGACAACACGACTCGGACCACACTCCTTCAGCCGGTCCAGCAGCAAGCAGGTCAACAGGAAGTGGCCTAAGTGGTTGACCCCAAACACCATGCCGAACCCATCCTCAGTGTAGCCAGGCCCCAGCATTCCTGAAACAAATCAAATTGTATTGGTCACATTAGCTGAATAGAACAGGTATAGAGAGTACCTTGAAATGCTTACTTACAAGCCCATTCCCAACAATGTAGAATTAAAAAGTAAGAAAAATATTTGCTAAAAAAAAAGAGGAAATAGTAACACAAAATAACAATAACGAGTCTATTTACAAGGAGTACCAGTACTGAGTCAATGTGCAGGGGTATCATGAGGTTGAGGTAATTCAGTATGTACATGTAGGTAGGTGTAAAAGTGACTAGGCAAATACAAGGTGACAGACAGTGAGACCAGAAACAGGGAGTAAGGCTACACATAATGTCCAAGTATTTCTATATTTGTCTTAAAATGTGTGTATTATTTTATCCATAGGGTAAGAAGAGATGTGTCACATTTGATTCAATAGGGTTCACTGAATAGAGAAAGTGTGTTTTATGAATTGGGAATGAATGTTTACATTCCCTTTTTCTCTGCCATACCTGCATTGTTGATGAGTAGGTCCAGTCGGAGTTCAGTCTTCAGGAAAGTTTCGGCAAAGGAGCGAACAGACTTCAGACTCCCCAGATCCAGCTGCATGAACACCACCTCATTGCTCCCACTCTCCTACAGAACAGAGCAGGAATCTAACAGTGGATTTTCAACAACATACATTTTCACACAGGGCAAACAAATAACTGATCAATATGTATTGACATGGCTATGCCACAACAAAATATTTCGATTATTATGTCATCAATAAGGCTCCTCTAACCCTTCTGATATCATAGACAGCAGCCTCAGCTTTCTGTTTGCTGCGGCAGGCAAGGATGACCCTGGCACCTCTCTTGGCCAAATCCAAAGCAGTAGCCTTTCCAATACCAGTGTTGCTCCCTAGGGAACAACAAAACACATTTTAATGTAAAGGTCTTCAACATGAACGCACTTAAAACGTGCGCACACTAAATCAGTCCCCATCAC
Organism: Salvelinus fontinalis; assembly: GCF_029448725.1. Lineage (NCBI taxonomy): Eukaryota > Metazoa > Chordata > Actinopteri > Salmoniformes > Salmonidae > Salvelinus > Salvelinus fontinalis. The sequence continues at coordinate 31,492,725 of NC_074688.1, forward strand.
ATAGTAAGGCAACAAAATGTGCCTAACTAACCTGTTACAATAGCAGTCTTTCCTTTAAGTGTCACCGAGCTCGTGCATCTTGATCCTCTGATCACATTGTAATAAAGTATCAAATACAACGCAATCCCTACTGCCAGAATAGACAGCAAAACCGACATTATTACAGTACCGAGCGTTGTTTCTGAATTCGGGAATGTAATTTAGTTTGAAAGCTATCAAAGTTCAGCTGGCCAAAATACTGCATGTGTTGTTTTTGTTTTTATTACGCCCTCAAAAGCTTCCGGGTTTCATTTATATCTGCAGTACGGAAATATTCCACCAGATGTCGTTTTTGTAATCTGCATGAAAATCGGCTCCATATTGAGGGCATAGATCACTTTCACCGTGAAAATGGAATCCGAGATCAACATCTCAGATTTTTTTTTAAACATGAATTTAAAAAACATGGCAATACATGATCACTACATATGAACTACGCTGGAATTGCCCTGCCAATGTTGTTCTTCTCAGGACATTTTGAAATTAAACAAATGTAGGTAGGCCTATATGATCACACTAGTAATATATAATATGTGGTATTACTTGCGAGGCACAGCCGAGTGAGCGTAATAAAAAATAAAAAATAAATTACTGTACAGATGGCCTGCATCTTATGGTCAGTCAGGGGGGAAGGAGGGAGCAGCCGTGAAGCTGCACCTCACCCGACTCACCGTCCATCCTCTCTTCCTCCCTCAACTGAGGAAATGGGACAGTCTTCCAGTTCCAGCTGATGACTCAACTCGCACTGCATACATTTAGCATCATGCAGCAATTAATGTTGTTACTCCTATGACCAGAGAAAGTGTACTGTTCCTCGATATTAAAAAAGACAAATAACCCCGAAAGTTTATCGAAACGCGCATTTTATGGCTTATAAAACTGTTGAACAAAGTGTTGACAGTGCTAACAATTTAAACATTAATTTACTCATTAAAACAAAAGCTATTTGCTCTATTCATTGAGTCTCTCTAGTCAATGGCGCAAGGAAACTGCAGACACGGTGATCTGAGCCAACTGTTTGGCGAGCGGTAGACAATAAGTGCACTTGATTTGCTCTCTGAGCCTGCCGGGTAGACGGAGTTATACCTTGAGACACATGAAATGGTTCAAAATGGGAACACTTTGCCTTCCCGGGGTTAGCGCTGGTGAATCAAGTGCAACTACATTTACAGCGCGAAACGAATAAAACAAATGAGAACGCAAGCCTTTTTCGTAAGAAATGTTTGGTGATCGACTACGAATGGTTTGGTGACCACTGTAAATCTAATCTAAACCATTTGTTGGCACTGTAGTAGTTTACTTCCTCTTTAGGCCTCTCAATCACAAATTATTCATACATTTATTACATATTTTGCAAGCCTATGTTTTTTACAGAGGTGTAAAGTAACTAATTGCAACTACTCTCGTTACTGTAATTGAACAGTTTTTCTGAGTACTTGTACTTTTTTAAGTAGTTTTCAAAGTCAGTAATTTAACTTCTACTTGAGTAAAATTGTATTAAAGTACCTGTACATTTACTTGAGTAGGATATTTCAGTACTCTTTCCACCACTGATGACGAGTGAGTGAAAGAGGGAGTTTGTGCAGTGAGTTAGGGTGAAAGGGTGAGTGAGTGAATGTCAGCTGGTCCCATTGACAAGTAACAAGTAATAGAAGGATGAGAGAGGGACTGAATGGTTGAAAGAATTAGACATGTTTATTTCTGGAGACTGAAATATATTGAAGTCTGGAAACTTTGTTTATGCACTTTATTTTGTATAGTTAAAAAAAAATGTATCAATACATTTTAATTGCTTTGAATGTTTATATTCAAATGTTAAAAATTTTACATACAAATGTGACTTGTTATAATTCAGAAATAAATGAATTGAGTTCCTACTCTACATTCATTGCCTCTATTCCCTTTTCAATTGAATGCAAGGAAAATATGTGTAACAATAATCAGGTAACCTTAGCAAAGTTAGATAATTATCAAGGTCAATGTTTATATTTTAAAAGTAACTCAATTAATTTTACTTGGAGTACTTATTAAATGAGCTACTTTTTACTTGAGTAGTTTTGTTACACCATTCATTTGACTTCTACTTGAGTAAAAATAGTATTGAAGTAACAGTACTTCTACTTGAGTGAGATATATCTGTACTCTTTCCACCCCTGGTTTTCTATTCAAATGCACATGATCAAGGCAACAAACAGCATCAGCTCCTCGGCCATATGCACATGATCTATAACCACGGGATTACATTATCTAAAATATGAATGGATGCACTGTTCAGTGCTGGCACAATTATTATACAAGCAATGAATACACAACAGCCTCATTGAGGCACACATACTTTATTTCCATAAATCTTGAATTGCCCAGTAGGCCTATGCTTCTTCATCCTGTTTGCAACTTCATGATTGAATTGATTCCAACATGCACAGTTTTGGGTGGGTCGTTTAATTATGTTCCAGATATATCTACTAGGGCAGAGTGGAACACCCTAAGTAACCTATGGTAAGAACTTAAGAAGTTGAAGAAGTCCTATATACTAATCACACGCAGTAAGCACTTTTAGAATTTCTTTGACACTGTTGATTGATTTAAAGGGCAAGTCCACTCAAATGTCAAAAATCATCTTGCACACTGAGGAGAGCTTGAGTCACATGGGGAGGCTTTCACAGGAGTCCACACAGACTCTCACTGACTTCCCATAGCTTCTTGGCCACCGCGTCATCTCTGGCCTTAGGATAGAGGTTCCTCACTGTACAGTTAGAGAAGTAGCGTCCAGAGAGGGGCTCCAGGCCCTCCTGCAGGGCACAGTGCAGGGTGGTCTGAGACCCCGCCACAGAGTTCTTGAAGAACAACATGGAGATGGGCTTCAACAGCATTAAAAATACAGAGTTGGCGTAACGGCCCAGCTCAGTTTCGATTATACCTAGGAGAAAAAGACACAAGCACTAGAGTTGAGTTATTCATCCATAAAAAATATATATATATATTTTTAGTCAATTAGCAGAAGCTCTTATCCAGAGCAACTTACATTCGTGCATTCATCTTAAGATAGCTAGGTGAGACAATAACATATCACTTAAAGAGATAGGTTTTTAGACTTTGTCGGAAGATGGCCAGGGAGTCCACTGTCCTGACATTAGGGGGAGGCTTGTTCCACCATTGGGGTGCCAGGACAGAAAAGAGCTTGGACTGGAAAATTAGTCATCCTATTCTACTTTAAATTCAACCAAGAACTAACTTGAAAACTGCAGATACCATTACATTCAAAAGTTATATACATGGTCAAATTAAATTGGACGCCTGACTTAGCAGAACTGACCAGGGTGGAGGCTGTAGCAGGTAACGTTTGTGTCCTTCAGTCTCTTGGCCAGCTCATGGGTGAAGACAACGTTACACAGCTTGCTGTTGCAATATATGTTAAAGACATCCGTGGCAGACTTGCCAACACCTAACTCCTTGTGAGTGCTCAAGCAGTTGAAATCAATTTTGCCAAAATTATGGCCCAAGGACGCCACGTTGACCACTCGACTCGGACCACACTCCTTCAGACGGTCCAGAAGCAGGTTGGTCAACAGGAAGTGACCGATGTAGTTGACACCAAACATCATCCCCAAGCCGTCTTCTGTGCTGCCCTGCATGTAAATACCTGAGAGGAAATATGAAAACTAGCCATTATTCATCCATAATTACTTCTATGGGAGGTTGATGGGAGTTCAGGGTGCATCTTAATAGTCTTTAGTAGCCTCATCTCCTCACAGCCTTTCCTTCATCCTGCATTGATGCAAAGGAACAGGACAGGTGTATTGCTTTCTCCTGTCATGTCAGTGCAAATAAAGGATAGAGTAGAGGGAAAGGAAGCCGTTTAGGACCATTGAGAAACACCCAGAGAGAGAGAGAGCTCCAACAACACCTCCTCAAGCCTCCTTTACCTGCATTGTTGATGAGCAGGTCCAATCTGCGCTCAGTCTTTAGGAAGGTTTCAGCAAAGGAGCGAACAGACTTCAGACTGCCCAGATCCAGATGCATGAACACCACCTCATTGCTCCCACTCTCCTACAGGACACACATTTCTTTGTTACTCTGTCCAAATTTCATTGAACATTTTCCAAAAGGCCTCTTTTCACAGCGACCACATGAGGGTTGTGATATAATAACAAAATCTACTAATGTATATTGGGTCAGAGATTGTTGAATCTCTCCTCACCCTCTTGATGTCAGCGAGCGCGGCCTCCGCTCTCTGTTTGTTGCGGCAGGCCAGGATGACCCTGGCACCTCTCCTGGCCAGATCTAGCGCTGTCATCTTCCCTATGCCTGTGTTACTTCCTGGAGAATTAGTATTAGTAGGATTAATGCAATGTAGGGGAGACCGGGAGAAATAGTCAAAATATATATATATATATATAAAAAATAAACGTATTTTACTTTATTGCTCAGAGACCACTTGAACTATGCAAGTCATTTTTTGATATAAGAACTTACATCAGTCTCCTAAACATTCATATCATTTATAGGTCTGTACATAAAACGGTCAGATTACAATCTTGATTTTAATCTGCAAAGTCGGGATGTTACATTTGCCACCGTGCTAGGGGCAATTGTAATAGTAGCTAGGGTGAAATGTAACACAAAAAAAATAAACCAAATAAACTCCATTAACTTCAAATACATTGTTTATGAATGATTATATTATAGACATATAGTATCTAATGATTTTGCAACAAACAATTATTTCTAAGTACATAACCAATACTTACAGTAACACCCCTATTTGTGGATGGCCATTCGGTTCCTCTCATAACATCTGAATAGTCTGATTGTGCCCAAATGATATCTGTTTACAACATATTTACCACTCTACACCAAGGCTATTTAATGTTAGTTTCTAATCATTTTTAAAATCCTAAAGTTAAATCACTTTTTTTTTCTCCATCATTTGGTTGTTTGGATCATGTTCATTTTAACACCGAGTTACAATTGCCCCCAACCATGACAACACCTCATGTGCCTAGCAAGAGACAACAATTGTGACACGTCAATCATGTCAATATTTATCTAACAGATCATTTTCATCACTATGCTAGTTTGAATACTTAAACATTAACGCTCAGGACAGTACAAGAAAAATACAGTTGGTGGGGAAAAAAACACTTTACCCCTAACAAATAGTGAGATATTTGCCTGAAAGTCTTCAAGCAGGGAGAGAACTAAATGGCCATTTACTGAGAGAGTTTCATCACTCGTTTGTTTCTGTTTGGAGAAATTCAAGGTGTTTCAATTGCCCCCAGTCTGCCCTACAGCTTGCAGCAGAAAGAGTGATTTGAGGTTTATAACCAGGGAAAACGTTTTTAAAAACTATGAAATAATAAACAAAGTTCAATTAATTTAAGAACGCTATATATATTAAATTATGTATAGGCAAAGAACATTACATCTACACAACATTATTACATAACAGTGCCATGAACTTTCCTCCTGTGTCAATGAAGGGAAACACAAAAAGCAGACAAAAACAGGCTCACCTGTTACAATTACAGTTTTCCCATGCAGTTTCACATTGCTCTTGCATACTGCCCCTTTGACAAAGATATTATGAAAAATCGCATAGCCCACCACTACCACTCCAGCCAAAAGAAGAAACACAGCCATTGAGCTCAGATCCTGTGCAACACTCAGTAAAGAGAATTAACAGAACACACTGCTTACTCCAGAATTCCTTACTGCACACTTATTCTCATGGTTAATCTATTGCGCAAAGAGCTCTACTTCCTGTTGAGTTCCGAGAAAGCCTAAACCCCACCCCCTTGGACTGCACAGGCACATTTTAGTTTTTTTTCCTTCTTTGCTTTGTTTGGATTCTTCTACTGACGCTTTCATGCTCAAATCTCTCTATTTCTGCAGGGCAGGCATAAGTGCTGCCTTTAAATTCTAATTTAGGCTGACAAATTGTTAGGAGGATACTTAGGCAGAAGCAATGAATTGTACAGTTTGAGCCATCATAAAACAATCTAGAGCAAACATTCTTAACAGTTTAGGTTTACTTACTGTATTGTAAGAAATATGAATATAAACATGTCCATAATTAAATGTCCCATAAATCAATGTTAGGTAAGAAAAAGCAAGCGCTTCATTCAGAAACGATGCATTCAGAAAGCATTCAGATGCCTTGACTTTTCCTACATTTCCTCTACACACAGTACCCCCATAAGGACGATAATACATTGGCAAAAAATTAGGATGTGACGAACAAAATGTGGAAAAAAATACTTTGTACGTACATTTTATAAAGCATACCCCAAAAAAAGTACAGTTTTGTTTTGAAAAAAGACAGGATATTGGTTAGTTAAAACTGCTGAGTCAGAGTGAGTTTCATAAGATGATAGCCCACTCAGACTCTCACTGACTTCCCATAGCTTCTTGGCCACCGCATCATCTCTGGCCTTTGGATAGAGGTTCCTGACTGTACAGTTGGAGAAGTAGCATCCAGAGAGGGGCTCCGGGCAGGGCACAGTACAGGGTGGTCTGAGACCCCGCCACAGTGTCCTTGAAAAATAACATGAAAAAAAGGCTTCATCAGCATCATGGCCACCTTGTTGATGTCACGAGTCAGCTCAGAGTTGATGGATCCTGAAAAACAAAATAAACATGTCCCTGTAGGTTAAAACTTTGCATGCCAATACATTTACTGTTCAGCCGCATGGGGATGCAAAAATAAATACTGCATTTCAACAGATCAATACAAGACAAGCCGTTCCAATCTATACTTGGGCACAATCTTTCATACATACGGAGGTGTAGTGTACTGACCTGGGTGGAGAGTGTAGCAGGTAATGTTTGTACCGTGTAATCTCTTGGCTAGCTCATGGGTGAAGAGAACATTACACAGCTTGCTGCTGCAGTATGTGGTGAAGACATCCATGAACGAATCACCAACTCCCACCTCCTTGTGAGAGTTCAAACAGTTGAAGTCAATGGTGCCGAAGTTATGACCCACGGACGCCACGTTGACCACTCGACTCTGACCGCACTTATTCAAACGGTCCAGAAGCAGGTTGGTCAGCAGGAAGTGACCGATGTGGTTGACACCAAACATCATCTCCAAGCCATCCTCTGTGGTGCCTGGCATGTAAATGCCTGAGACAACAGGGAGGAAAATATTCACATTTTAGTTTCCAAAAATGATACCAGCTGCCTCACTTCCAAAGATGTTACACTGGTGTCAGAATTGGGATATTACATGGGTAATATTGGACAGGTGTTACACGTGCCATGGTTGGCGGGCTTGGGCAGTTGAGAAAGCAGTCCAGCAAGCTCTTTTGGCTGGAGCATAATGTGTAGCCTACAAACACCATGGCTGCATGTTCAGTCTCTGTACACAGGCTCTTGTGAAACTTCATTAAGCACTAACTTCAAGTCCCTCTGGAAAAGGCTGTCTGTACATGACTAAAAGCAATGTCATGTTGTGATAGTGTCGTATAAGATCACATGTATTGAAAGCTGGTCGTAGCATTGCTGCAAACAACCAGTACAAGCCACACCTGCATTGTTGATGAGCAGGTCCAATCTGCACTCAGTCTTTAGGAAGGTTTCAGCAAAGGAGCGAACAGACTTCAGACTGCCCAGATCCAGATGCATGGACACCACCTCACTGCTCTCACAGGACACATTTATGTCACTGTATTATTTTCATACACAAAAATCATAATTAATAAATCCTAAAACAAAAATTACTAGCCATAAACTACTGGTTATTATTGTTATATGGTCAAAGAGTGTTCATTCTCCTCTCCCTCGATGTCAGCGAGCGCGGCCTCAGCTCTGTTTGCTGCGGCAGGCCAGGATGACTCTAGCACCTCTCCTGGCCAGATCTAGTGCAGTCATCTTCCCTATGCCTGTGTTACTTCCTGGAGTAAGTGGGCATAAACAATTAAAGGACATGTAAGTGTGAATAATATAAGTTTAGGATATTAGTCTTTAATTTATGCAGGAGGGAAGATCAAAAAACATATTTTTTAAACTTTTGGTCTTTAAATTCCAACACTAATGAAATTGAAATCACTGAAAAATGACTTACCACTTACAATGACAGTTTTCCCATGCATTTTTGCTTTTGCATCGTTGTCCTTTAACCACAACACTGTGGTAAATAAATGCAATCCCGACTATTACACCGACAACAAGCAAAAAGGTAGCCATCCTTGTCTCCCGTGTGAAAACACCTTTGCTTTCAAGAGCGTGTGCAAGCTAATTTGGACTCATGAGAGATCTCCTGTGAAAATATCACAGCCCTCTTATCAGCTACAAGATGGTTCAAGTTTGTAGTGATTGCGCAACTGGATAAACCAGAGTCTCTACTCTCTCAGGGCAAGGGCCATGGAACAGTTAAAAAGTCAAATACGAGAAAGATTGTTTTACCATTAGACCTACATATATTGCAACTGTTAGCTTTGGCATAGCTGTACACGACCACCACCTTCTGGATTTCACTCAACACGATGCATTACTGAAAGAAAAGCATTTTAGATCATTGACCCCATGTATCAAAGTAATTAAAAAAACAGGACAAGGAGGCACTTTGAAGTTTGTTCTTAAAAAAAATCTTTCTGTATTTACATTGTTTTGACAGGAAGAAACAGACAAAGAACGCTTATTTACAGAGTACAAGAGTGCTAAAACGAGAGCTAAAACAATCCGACACCATTCAGCATGGAGGACACAGGACTCTGAACAGGTGTTTAACAAACTTTTCTGCAAAACTACCAAATATCACAAAAGGAGACCATGGGAGGTACTGTACACTATACAAACCGACCACAATGGTTTATGTCCATCAGTGTAGGCTAGTGGGGGAGCTATAGGAGGACGGGATCATTGTAATGGCTAGAATGGAATCAATGGAACGGTATCAAACAAACATATGTAAACCATATGTAAACCACGCTTGACTACATTTAAATCTTTTCTAGCCAGTACAACGAGCCCATCCTCCTATAGCTCCTCCCACCAGCCTAGACTGATGTACAGGATATCCAACTGAAAAGCACCGAATCAATCCTCTTTACATGAATATACTGTACATACAAATGTGTGTATAAGCATGTAAGTGTGCTAGCTACCTGTGGTGCAAACGTAGCAACAAATATTGTGTGAGTACTACAACTTCAATATCACAAAATAAAATGTTTGGGCTACATGAGCCGTCTGAAAAATAAGAAAATGTTAATGTACCAGTCATAGGTTTGGACACACCTATTCATTCAAGGGTTTTTCTTAATTGTTTTTCTATTTTCAACATTGTAGAATAATAGTGAAGACATCAAAACTATGGAATAACACATATGGAATCATGTAGTAACCAAAATAATTATTAAACAAATAAAAAGATATTTTAGACTCTTCAAAAAGCAGCCACCCTTGGTCTTGATGACAGCTTTGCATGCTCTTGGCATTCTCTCAACCAGCTTCATGGAGAACCAACAGTCTTGGAGTTCCAACATATGCTGAGCACTTGTTGGCTGCTTTTCCTTCACTCTGCGCACCAACTCATCTCAATTGGGTTGAGGTCGGGTGATTGTGGAGGCCAGGTCATCTGATGCAGCACTCCATCACTCTCCTTGGTCAAATAGCTTTTACACAGCCTGGAGGTGTGTTGGTCATTGTCCTGTTGAAAAACAAATGATAGTCCCACTAAGCGCAAACCAGATGGGGCGGCGTATTGCTGTCGAATGCTGTGGTAGCCATGTTGGTTAAGTGTGCCTTCAATTCTAAATAAATTACTGACAGTGTCACCAGCAAAGCACCACACAACCTCCATGCTTCATCATCCATTCACCTGCTCTGCTTCTCACAAAGACACAGCGGTTGGAACCAAAAATCTTACATTTGGACTAAGACCAAAGGACAGATTTACACCGGTCTAATGGCCATGTTTCTGGGCCCAAGCAAGTCTCTTCTTATTGGTGTCCCTCAGTAGTGGTTTCTTCATGGCAATTCAACCATGAAGGCCTGATTCATGCAATCTCCTCTGAACAGTTAATGTTGAGATGTGTCTGTTACTTGAACTTCAAAGCATTTATTTGGGCTGCAATTTCTGAGGCTGGTAACTCTAATGAACTTATCCTCTACAGCAGACTCTCCCAATTCTGGGTACTCCTTTCCTGTGGCGGTCCTCATGAGAGCCAATGCACTTGAAGAAACTTTCAAAGTTCTTGAGATTTCTGGATTGACTGACTTTCATGTCTTAAAATAATGAAGGACTGTCATTTTTCTTTGCTTATTTCAGCTGTTCTTGCCATAATATAGACTTGGTCTTTTACCAAATAGGGCTATCTTCTGTATACTCCCTTTACAACACAACTGATTGGCTCAAACGCATTGAGATGGAAAGAAACTCCACAAACTAATGTTTAACAAAGCACACCTGTTAATTGAAATGCATTCCAGGTGACTACCTCATGAAGCTGGTTGAGAGAACTCCAAGTGTGTGCAAAGCTGTCATCAAGGCAAAGGATGGCTACTTTACGGAATTTCAAATTTGTTTAACACTTTTTTTGGTTACTACATGATTCCATGTGCTATTTCATAGTTTTGATGTCTTCACTATTATTCTACAATGTAGAAAATAGTACAAATAAAGAAAAATCCTGTAATGAGGTGTCCAAACTTTTGACTGGTACTGTATATGTATGTATAACTAAACTGGCAAAAATAAGTGACAAATACTTTTCAGTCAGTCAATCTAAATAAACAGATTTGAGATAATACTTAATTTCATGCAAATGTATAAACAAAATAAATTAAAATATATATTTTCCCTGTGTAACAACCGGCTCCCCTTAGGCTTCCCTTAGGTTTGACTGGGAATAGATGAGAAAGGGAGAGTTTGGGCTTTGGCACAGAGTTGCAATTGGTGGAGTTTGATAGTCTGTTTGTCTGCCCCCTCTTGGTTGGGGGTGGTATTGGCGGGGGTGGTATTGGCAGTGCCAGTGGTTCCCTCTTCTTTGGGCTGCTTACTGGCGAACTCAACAATGCTGAAGACAAACTGCATGCAACCCAGTTTGATGTAGCTGCCATGGTGGAGCAGCGCTGTGCCCTCCCAGCCGGCCCCACTGCCACCGATCAGGCTGGAACTGCTGGCTTTGCAGTTGCAGGAGAGCCTGGGTCCTCCCTGGGGCTGGCAGCTCATCACTCCCCCCAATGGCATCAGACCAGTCCTGTGCCCAGCCTCGGTCCCCTCCTCCTGCTGCTCTCTCATCTTACAGCGGCCTGGAGAAAGAGGGCACCATCACTCAAGTCTCCTATAGACACACAGGGTTGGTCAAACCACACACACACTAAGACTCTACAGGTTTAAGGTGATGGGGCATACACCCACCCACATGTTGCACAAAGGAGGTATAGGAGGGGGGGGGGGGGGGTTCAAACTCAGCTAAATTGCTAGTGTGTGTGTGTGTACATATGCTGAGGTGTGTGTGTGTTACTTACGGACAATGCCCTGCACTTTGGACACCAGGCCACTGGCCGGGCTGGGCAAAGTCTTCTCAGAGAAGTCACAGGAGTAGAGCACATTGTCCACCGTGGTCCCATGCTCACTGTAGTTGAGCAGCTCGTAGTGCTTGGTGTTCTACACACAGGTACAAACCATCAGTCATGTCTGTAGTGCTACTGTTATTTCAAATAGTACTCACAGATCAGGTCATAGCAATGGGAAACATATTTGCTTTGTGTCTCGAATACTTTGTGTCTCGAACAGGACAGACAACCTACCCCGTCGTAAAAGATGCAGGCGTGTTTTCCAGATACATAATTACAATGACCATAGTTTGTAAGGCACACATCCATGTCAGCACCTACAGTGGGTTGTCAGAGAGAAAGACTGATGAGACTTTGTTCCATGTTGAGTAAAGATCACAGTATTTTGTAACAGCATGGGCGGTCCTTACCAGCTCCTATGTACAGGGTCCTATAAGACATGTTGATGGCTCCTCCCTTCCCCATGAGTGGATAGAACGTTGCTCTCGCCCGCACCTTCTGTTCCTCTGTGATGGGGACAGAATGTTGAGGGATGACATTTTATAACATTCCTATGGCACAAAGTAAACTGCCACACGTCAGGTTAAGGGGGCTTACCCTCTGTGCACGGCACGGGAGATTGAGGTTTGAGGGCGACGGTGGTGGCGGGAAGAGGGGAAGCGGTTACACAGCTGCCTTGGGGGACTGGGGGTGCTTTGTGGGGGAACAGCTGCTGTATCCTCTGCCAGGCCAGGAGTTTGACCAACTCCTCATCCAGTTTACTCAGTTCGATCTCTGTATGAACAACATCAGCATGTTTCAACGTCATCATAGACTTCACGTGAAGCAATCCTGTATCACAGCCATAATCTGTCAGCAGAATTACAGGCCATTTAATCATCACTATTTTTGAAGACCAGCATGGCCAAAACAATAATGCAATATTTTAACTTTATTGTTGTTGAATAAAGTACCCATTTTTAAACTGGACAGAGAAAGGTCCTCATCACCTAGCCCTAATTATGAACAGTGGTACAGGTAGAATGGTGTTGAGGTAGCTACTTACCTCCCTCCCCTTCCATCACAGCCTTCATGCCACCAGACAGGTCTGCTATTAAGGGGAAGAGAGAGCTGGGGAACATGGAGCTGCCCTTAAGATCTGTCCCTGGGGAGAAACCGGGAGGTGTGGTGGTAGGCTGTCTTGCTGTGCTGGAGTCTTTGATGGCTCTGGGTGGGGTGAAGACATGGACACCTGGGGTGGGGGTAGGGCAGAGCTTCAGCTCACTGCAGCAGCTCAGAGGGTTGGCCTGAGTCCCTGCCATGCCTAGAGGAGTCCCGTGGGCCTGGCTCTTTATGTCCTGCCCTGTGGCTGCACACGTCAAAGAGGAAGGTGGACAACCTTTCTGGGTGCAAGACTCTAGGTGGCTGCCCTTCCCAGTTTTAACCTCCACCCCTCCTCTCAGGTGGTTTGGCAGCCCCAGAGCAGAGGTTGGGAGTGGGGCTGGGGGGGTGAGTCTGTGCAGCTGGAGCTCTGTCTGTTTGCAGGCGTCAGAGGCAGTGTTACACACTACCGGTCCGTTGGCTTGCACAGGCTGCTCAGTCAGGGGCCCGTTGGGTTTCCTGCACTTCAGACAGTTCTGACAGGGCCTCACCGGGCAGCTGCAGCTTTCCTGGCCTTGCGAGAGACCCTTCAGTACCTGGGCCCCCTGGGGGCCATCCGATGTACTGCAGGGCTTAGAGCAGGGGGCAGGCAGGGCTGAAGCTGTCCTTTCTGCAAGGGGCAGAGAGCTGTTCTCCTCTAGGGCTACACAGGGCTTAATGTCTTTCTGTTCCTTGTTTGTCTGTTCAGAGTGCCAGTCTGACGAGGACTTCTGCTTGCCAGATAAATGTCGCATGATGCTGCACTGCAGCGAGATGACGTCTCGAAGCCACTGAACGACAAAGAAAAAAAAGTTTGGTGACAAGAACAAGCACCTTCACCAATCCAGTAACTCAAATAAATACATTTACAGTTATTACACTTTCAATAATTGGCAGTTAATCCCCATCATGTCTGGACCATTGTCTCCTTGCTGGGCCAGATCCCATTGATTTGTTCATCACAAAAAAATCTAAGTGCTTTAGATGTTTCTCAGGTACAGCCCAAAGGAACCACTGAATCGCAGAGTAGTAGACAGATACTTGTGTGTGTGTGTGTGTGTGTGTGTGTGTGTGTGTGTGTGTGTGTGTGTGTGTGTGTGTGTGTGTGTTTCTGCCATACCTACCTCCTGTTGCTCCGCCTGGCTGGTAAAATGCTGAGGGGAGCAGTCCTGGGATGGGACACCATTACAGATCAGCTCCCCGTTACGCACTCCTGCAGGAGCCAAAATGGCCGGGGGGTTCTTGTACTGGGACTTAATAGCGTCAGGCACCTGGAGGGACAAACACACATTAATTACAGGAGTGAACTCCCACTGTGGTTCCTCTAATTCTTAAAGAGGAAAAAGATTTGGATATGTGGTGAAGCTGAAGCAGCTTAGTTGACAAACCAATACTTTGTTGAAAATCTGTCTTTTCATCACCATTTCAAATTGAAGACTAGCAAAAACCGATTTCATAACATTATATTTTACTCTGGGACAGACTCAGCGGGCATAAGCTACCTTGAGCGCCTTCGTTTTGTGGTGGACACCGCTGCGGACAGGTGGGTTCTGTCGGTGGACCCGTCGCAGGAAGCCCACCTTGACGGCATGCTGGGATATCCTATCCTGGAACTGGTCTAAGAGCTGGCAGCGGCTGGTAAGGGACAGGCTCCTCTGGTTCAGCTGGAGAACAGAACAGGAGGCCATGTCAAGAACAAAGCGACGTATATCCCTGAATCAACCACTAGCTTGACACCCTATGCACTTGTAACAAGTCTACAGTCTCTAAAGCTCAGCTGGAGAACAGGTCATGTCAGTAATGGAACAACTTCGACATACCAGGGTTGAGAGATATCACAATATTATCGCATTTCAGTGAAGCTTGATATCGCCCAAAGAACTACAAACCCTATTCCATTTACAGAGCCATTCCTATCTAAAAATCACCATATCCTTATTGTTTAGGCCTGCCAAAACACAAACCCAGTTCCATGCATAAGGATGCAGGGGGGGGGCTGCTCCTCTTACCACCAAGTGCTCCATATGGTTGGGGCACATCCACCTGCCTGTGGGCATGGCAGTAAGTGGGGGGTCCAGGCAGTCCATGTGGAAGAGCAGGGGGCAATAGTCACACTGAACCAGGGGCGCCATTCTGCAGCTCCTATAGAATAGACAGGAGGACAATAGAGAGGAGGACAAAGAGGAGGCAGTGAGCATGGACTAGCAAAGTCAGCCAACCAACTAGAGTCCCAAAGGTGTGTTGATATTAGGGCTGTGGCGGTCATGAAATTTCATCAGCCGCGATTGTCAAGCAAATAACTGAGGGTCTCACAGTAATTCACAGTTAATTAACAAAAACACATTTAGCATCTCCTGGCTTCCACGCATAGCCTGCCATCCACTGATGCAGAACTTTGGAACATCTACATTTAAACAAATTGAATAAATCCATTATTATTTTAGACGGGTCTAAAGAAACATGATATGAAGAGAATGTAGTCTATTTCAGAAGAACAGAATAGAATACTCTTGAGTTGTCCATTTAGCAGACAAATTTGCTTACAATTATGTGGCATTATTTTATTGTACGAAGACTACAATTGAACATGAAAAAAATAGAAAGGATATTTTCTCCAAACAATGAGTGAGTACGCACAAGCGGCTATTCTGTGTTTAGCAGTTAACAAAGAAACAGGTATTTATGTAACTTTCGTTGCGAAAACAAATGTTGGGCTACATGTTTGATTGTTAATACATTCTAAGGCTGCATGATGCGACTAATGATGATTTGAAAAAAGTTGCACGAAAGGCATGAGCTCTGCTTTGTTTTTTTGCATAGGCTGTACACACTTCATCAGTCTCTCATTCACAATTTGACAAGGCCGGCAGGACCCCTTTGAGTGGCCGTAACGCCCCTTAAAAAAATCCATGCCTTTGTGGCCGATTTGTCCTTGGGCTGAACATAATTATAATTCCCTTCTCCCGGGTGGGAGTTCTGAAGCACCTCATATTGCTCTCCGCCACGTGATTGGGTATTTCTCACAGGCTACAAGTGAAGACAGACACATTGGGGATGCAACTGTGCGTGTCTTTATCCAATTCCGAGGTGCATATTGAAGATATTGGAAGAACTGTCCACATTTACTTTCCTCAGCCAACATAAAGCAAAAACACTATCCCCCATAGTACAAAAGTTGACCTATTCTAGAGTGGCTTGCGAAAGTATTCACCCCCCTTGCCATTTTTCCTATTTTGTTGCCTTACAACCTGGAATTAAAATAGATTTTTGGGGGTTTGTATAATTTACATAACATGCCTACCACTTTGAAGATGCAAAATATTTTTTTTATAGTGAAACAAGAAATAAAACAAAGAAACTGAACTTGAGCATGCATAACTATTCACACCCCCAAAGGCAATACTTTGTAGAGCCACCTTTTGCTGCAATTACAGCTGCAAGTCTCTTGGGGTATGTCTCTATAAGCTTGGCACATCTAGCCACTGGGATTTTTGCCCATTCTTCAAGGCAAAACTGCTCCAGCTCCTTCAAGATGGATGGGTTCTGCCGGTGCCCCTCTGCTTGCCTGGCGGTGCCCCTCTGCTTGCCTCATGTGACACTTAGTTAAATAAAGTCCACTGTGTGCAATCTAATTATGGGACTTCTGAAGGTAATTAATCAAATAAATAATCAAATGAGTAAGTACCATTTATTTGTTGAGTATAATTCAACATGTAATAAGAAATAAGCCTTTACATCTGGACATCATATATAAACTATTTATTCATTGAATTTACAGAAAATGTGCTATATCGTGATATGAATCGTTATATGAGAGTTTGGCCATGTCGCCCAGCCCTATGTCCATTACATGAAATCCAAATAAAAATCAATTTAAATTACAGGTTGTAATGCAACAAAATAGGAAAAATGCCAAGGGGGATGAATACTTTTGCAAGGCACTGTATTCAGTGCAAGAAAGAAATATTCCAAACTTAGTCTGGGACAGATGTGTTATGCTATAGAGCCCAAATTAATACAAAAACGGTGTTTTTTTTGTTTTTTTTACACAAAGAGGCTGATGCAACAGATCAGAACGTTTAGCTTAAAATGTTGATAAACTATTAGGCTATTTCTCCAGATAAGCACAGCAATGCACACACTGCAGTAAGTGCAAATATTCCATTAGCGGGAAAACACCATTAGCAAAAGTGACCACAAATACAATGATGTATGTAATGCTTATATTATAAAGATGCATTTATGGTGAAAATGATCTTCCCTAAACTCAAAACACACGCGCTGCGTATGTATGCCAGTTAGGATCTACACCCATTGTAAAGCGGATTAATGTGCTTAAATTTTTTAAAGTTATTTGGCCACTTTAGTTGTGATACAAACCTTATCAAAAGTGGTGTTGGAGGGCCAGTAGGAGGCACTCTTTCCTCTGGTCTAAAAAAAATCCCAATGCCCCAGGGCAGTGATTGGGACACTGCCCTGTGTAGGGTGCCGTCTTTCGGATGGGACGTTAAACGGGTGTCCTGACTTTCTGAGGTCACTAAAGATCCCATGGCACTTATCGTAAGAGTAGGGGTGTTAACCACGGTGTCCTGGCTAAATTCTCAATCTGGCCCTCAAACCATCATGGTCACCTAATAATCCCCAGTTTACAATTGGCTCATTCATCCCCCTCCTCTCCCCTGTAACTATTCCCCAGGTCGTTGCTGCAAATGAGAACGTGTTCTCAGTCAACTTACCTGGTAAAATAACGGTAAAATAAATAAATAAAAAACATAGGCCTATGGGCTAGGCTACTTGAGGTGTGCGAATAGGATTTGGAAAAGTTGCAAAAAAGGCACGCGTTGCTTCTTGGCTATCTTGCCTTACTGCACACAAGCCGGGCATCATTCACAAGTGATAGGCTAATGGTCACCCATGACACTCTTCTTGATTTAATCTTTTCTTTACATATATGAAATAATAGAAAGCAGAAAGGTATTTTTAATAGAGCCCATCACTCTGTTTTCTCATCACAATTCCATAGCTTATAGAAATGTTGTGTAACATGAGCTATCACAAAGTGTTTGATTCGATTTTTTAATACATTTGCATTGATGTCAGAGTGATTAAAGGGAAAATAGAGTGCTGAGTACCAGGCAGTTAGCAAGTTTGGTAGGCTACTAATGACCATCAGCAGCATTAGAGCTTGGAGATGCCCAATTATCGTGACTAAACGGAAATGTGGAATTTGACTGCCGTTATGACTCGTGACCGCCGGTGTGGCAGTAATACGGTCACCATAACAGCCCTAGTTGATACAATTGTGTAATGACAAAATTGTGGGTTTGATTGACTAATTATTGGTAGGATAGGTCATACCTGGTGCAGGAGAAGCACACCCTGACTGGCAGAGGAACGAGGCCGTTGGGGTCCATCTCATGCTGTGGCCTTCTGAATGTCTTCATGATCAGCTCCTCTTTCCTCCTCCGTTTACTGCTGCCTGGCAGTGCTGTGGTGCAGGTGAGTTCGTTGGGCAGCTGGAACTGCGAGGGGTTCCGCTCCATGGCGGCGGCGATGAGCAGCTGGAAGGGCCTCTTGAGGAGCCGTGGTGTGCGGGTAGGGGTGGTGGTGGCTTGCTCAGATTCTGAGCTCTGGGCCTCCACCTCCTCCTCTGCCTTGGCCATCTCCTCGTCTGCCTCGTTCTGCTCCTCCGAGGGGGTGTCCGTGTCCGTGGAAGAGGTGTTGGAAGTGGGAGTGCCAGGACGGCTGCTGGCCCGCCGCTCAAGACGCTCCAGACGCTCGAGATGCACGGCAGCCACCCGCAGGCCGGGTCCAGCTGCTCCGACCCCGGGGGGCAGCCTGTCCAGACGCAGCGTGGTGGTGGTAATAGTGGTGGTGCCCCGCTCTACTTCAGCTTCAGGGGAGGAGCGCTTGGAGAGGGGCCTCTCCCTCTCCAGCAGGCCATTGATCCGCTCAGCCTTCTGCTCCCGCTTCTGGGGGTGACAGTCAAATAGCAGAGTCAGGGACCAGCAAGGATCAGACAGTATTCCCCACCACTAGGGTTGTTTAAATAGTTGGAATCGTATTGATACATTGAAAACAGGTCTTAACAGGCTAATACATCTGAAGCATAAAAACATCTCTCTGTTGTGAGCATCATCACATATTCTTGAACACTCACCTTTCTACGGACATTGCAGCGATGACACATCCAGTCACCAGGAGGCAGCATTTCTTCACTCAATGGTGGGTTACTGTGGGAACCACAAAGAAACAGCAATAAAAAGGACCTTCATGCTACAGTTATTTCATTTATAGGTAAACTGTGGATCAATTGCCATGTAAGCTTTATAAGGCCTAATGCCAAACTCACAATACAGCCTGGATGCTCTGACCAATGGTGTATCACAACGGGCCGTGATTGGGAGTCCTATAGGGTCGCGCACAATTGGCCCAGCGTTGTCCGGGTTTGGCCGTCATTGTAAATAAGAATTTGTTCTTAACCGACTTGCCTAGTTAAATAAATATAAAATATGCACTTTTGAGGCATAGGCTATAATAGGGGTGTAGGGGAGTGATTATGTAATTGACCTGTGCTGGAATAGGTCTATTTTGAAATATGACAACAATGTGTAAAGCACACCAAAATACACATTTTAACACTGAATGCCAAACCCTACTTTCAGGCTTGAGTGTTTACTGTTGGAATGGCTTCTTTTCTAAATGCCTGTCTCCATCTAGTGGGATTAATGTGACACTGCCTGGCATGCCCAAACAAGAGAAGACAGTCAATATTGAACACAGTTTTTACTTTAAGTTTTAAATCACTAACGCCTGGAAAAGTAAGCACTACTAATATGGCCCACAACCATGTTGTATTCGAGATCGGTGTCAGATACATTTTTACTCGGTCTCTGACAATGAGGACTCAATTTCTTCGAGACCAGTAGAGTAAAAAAAAACTCCTAAATTACCAACTCCCATTCAGTCAACGCATAAAGCCACTTCGCCAGGCCAAATACCGACACTCATTTCACATCAATTTCTTATTGCCTATTGAAACCTGGGCTTCCTACTTTACTGGTAACATTAGTGTCCTATATTTTCAACTTTGTCACGCTCGTCAGAATTTCCTTAGGAGGGAAGAGTGAGGGAAATTATTTGAAAGTGGCATGCTTACTGTTAGTAAGTGGTGACCAGTGGAAGTTGTAACATACTTTTGTATTTGTATCTATTATAGACATGGGTTACTGGTAATATGCAGAGTGGCTCTCCATTTGCCCTCAGCATGCATTTAGTTTCACCATTCTGAATGTCTAAAGAATCAATATGTTCTTTAAATTTTAACAAAGAACATTTTGAACTGTTATCATCTTGGCGATTTCACACAATTACAACCATGGCCTTAAATTAGTCTCGCTTTAGGTGGTCTCAAACACAACACCTGGCTGTGATGCTCATAACCTACATTATATCACCCAGTTTATACAGGCTGCCATCATAATGAATTGTTGGAATGCTTTCAGATGTTTCTAATCTAGAAAATACTCAAATATGCAGCTACTGCATAGGCAGTTGTCAAGGTGATTGTAGTATGTAATTTAAATCACATGTCAAATTTCACAGTCAATGACTACCCAAGGGGATATGCAAATGTTCAATTTGCAAAGACCGAGATTATCCTCAGTCTTGTAGGTGGAAAGCCTTGCACTGTAGCCTAGCTACCAACCAAAACCTGCACTGAACTGTAGCTACCAACCAACATGATTGATAGCCAGATCTTGCACAGCTGTGTGGTGCAAATACCTGAATGGATGAGTCCCCGAAATACAAAGAATAATATGCTCATCTCAAATCGTGTTATAAACGCGTTTGATCAGCTGAATTATCATAATTATATTCATGTTAAAGCCCAGAGAAATGTCAGTAAAATGGCGCTGAAATAAAACGTTTTTTTTTTTTAAGGGAGGTCGCCATATTGTAAACAGAGGCACACGAGCGAAGAGCAGCCTCGACTCCATTTTTTGCCAGCGTTTCCCAGCGCTCTCAGTTAGAGCGAGTGAGTGACGATGCCTGGAGACATGCAGACCGAGGCGGGGGCTGGTTGCAACCATTCGGCGGCAAATTTTAACCAAGTCCTGGATGCTGTGTCACAATCATCTTCATAGTATGGTTGGGAACCCCCCCCTTTAACGAAACTAATGTGTGGCATTTTGCACAGCGGCATGGTTCTGTAAAGATGATGGACTGTCTAGACAGGAGAGCCGCAGTCATTCTGAATCCAGTAAACCATGCATGATCCTTCCCAAGCAAACGGTAGTAGGATACTTTTCACACATACCAGCATTGTAGATGGAAGGCGGCTGGACAATGGTCACAACACAGAAGGTCCCCTCCCTCATGACAACTATCACAGGTATCGTGGTTGGTGGCCCTGCTCTTTCTCCGAACGTCCCTTTCACTCCTCCGACTCCTCTTTTCGCCATCCTCTGACTTGGGTGGTGCGAGCAGTGTTTGAATTTGCTGTAACAAGTTGAACATGTCAGAAATCTGGATCGAATTACTCCCAATTTAGGCTTGTTTACTTGGTTGCTAGCACATCAAACGAATAAAGCTAAAAAACAGTATGATTCAGTATCATGTCAGTAACATATCTTTTTTATACTAGCTAGTTATGACAGTAGACTATAAATCGCCTCCTGCTGGAAGCTAGGGCCTTTACTGTAACGTCTAGTCAAGGCAACTAAAATATGGTTTAAAATGTTCGTTTCGCTATAACTAGAGTAATAGCACAGTGTTTCCCATAAACTAGCTAGCAGATAGGTGTTTTGTCTTCAACTTCATCCTAGCCAACGCGGCGTTAGGACAGAATTACTGCCTCAAACTATAGTTAGCTAACGTTATTTGCTTCCATCTTGTTACAGTATCTGCTAACATGTCAATTTTTCTGGCTAGTTAGATATCTAACAAACTTAATTAAATGGCTGCATTTTAACGGACATAAGTAACGTTGTGTGTGGTGACATGCCTCACCTCCATTAAACCCCCAGAGGTATCCAAGTCGTACACAATCGTTGGAGTCTCCATTTTGTCCCACATTCAACCAGCAGTCGACGACTTCTTGCAAATAATCCTATGGAACCAGCTACTGTAGCTAGCTAGTAGTGTCGTTCCACGCCCAGTCCCACTGGCAGTGACAGTCGACACCCCCCCCACACACACGCAAGTTTGACAAAAAATTGTCTTTCTCTGTCTATTACTGTATATCGTAGGGAATAACGGAATCAGCCAAGGTTAACGGTTAACTAGCCGTACGTAGCGACCTCGTATGTAAGTTGGCAACCGCTAGCTAGCTGCTTTATCTGAATGTGATATAGGCACACACTAGACTGATAGCTAGTTAAGTTATCTATTTAATCAACTGTAGCTAGCTAACGTTAATTAACAACACCATCCATTAAGCCATGTTTGCTTGCTAACTGCTGGCAAGAATATCACGAATGTTACGGGTTTCTCACAAACCTCAACTTTGAGCCTATTCTAAACTGTCTTGTTGTCAGGTTGCTGAACGACTGTGAATGTATCTGCGAGGCCTAGCCATGGTTCTTGTTTTTGCTCTTACTGCTCCTACTAGCTGAAATTAGACGCTTGAAAATTCTGCAAACCCGCTCGCTTCCACTTTGCATTGTCAACAGTCAGAATACACAAAATGTAAAATGTTCGCAACGTTAAGTGTTCCTCCCAATCAAGGGTTGCAAAATGCGTTGTTGTTATTCTTCCAACAGTACAGGATCCTCCAATAAATGTATTTTTGTTCTGAAAAAGCCTATGCATCAATGCTGCTAGTGGCAACATCCTATCCGAGTTGGCGCAACCGCGAACGAAATTACGTTTGAGCATGCGCATTTCAAGATTGTTGAAAACCATGGCCGCCACAGCAGAGAAACGCTTGTCACTAGTCAACACAGCCACAAAATCAGCATTGGGTATATCGTAAAAATTAATGAAAACTAAAATGTCCTTTTTAGCCTTAATTTAAATTTACGGTTAGGCATAAGGTTAGCAGTGTGGTTAAGGTTATGTATAAATTGGCATTTTAAGAAGATACATTGTAGAATAGGGCGGTGTTTAGCCATAATTACAACTTTGTGACTGTGGTAACTTGAGACGACGACGTCAGAAAGGAATACCAACGTCATGCCGCTAGAGAAGTCCTCAAAGACAATCTTTGGTTGCGGGTTTCATCCAGTTTTTTGGTAGATAGCCATCACCTGGCTAGCGAACGTTATTCATATTAGTTAGAGCTGCTAAATTGAGAAATAACAGATAGCTAACATTAGCTATTAGCTAAGTTAACTACACCGCCGTTTGTCTAGCTTGCATCATGTTCCCGCTTCAACGAGCTATCTCCCCTATTGATGAATGACCACCAACGAAGCTTACGAGCAACACTACACTCCTCATTTCAATGTAGCCTACGTTATGGTGCCCTCCATCTAGCTGGACAGTTGGATCAAAGTTTTGCCCAACCGGCCGCCTGATGGCAGTATTATTCATTTTATTTCGTAAACGCCGCCATTTGCTATTAGGCTACAACATTTGAGTTTGAATGAATGAGGATAGGTAGTACTGTACATAATGTTGTCTTTTTTGGGGAGTATTTGTCAGCATATTTTACCATAAGCACTTTTTGTCCAGTCCCACCCAATTTTAGTAAACCGGGTGCCTGTGTGTCTACTCTTCTGTCAAATGTTTAATCTATATCGATGCTTCCTCGCCTAACTATATTTGGTTAGAAGTGGAAGTTCAGTGGCAGAGGAAAACGGTGGAACAAGACAAAACTGGATCAACATTCTGCTTATTTTCTCACAGATCAGGAAACATCTAATAGCAATACTGGTTTCTGTGCCCCCCAAAATAATTTGTTACGAACAGAGTCCACAACATTTTCTAGACTTAACTCATTCTCAATCTTTCAAGTTAAACCGCTCCCTGGTTGCAGTATTTTTGCTGACCAGTAGATGGTGCTGGTGCAACATGACAAGACAATAGTGTGAGCCTCAAGTATACAGCGAGTCAGTTCCCCAGCAGTTATTAATACATCTGTGCCGGTTATTCCCAATCGCTGTCTGTTACAAATGTCTGCTGATATCAGAAAATGTTAGACTATTGTTCATACATACATTACCTAACTATAGATGGTACCAGACCACAGTGCATGTTGATGGTCTTGTCTACACTGGTAATCTTACCCAGGTTTTGTATAAGGGTCTATAGGGGCAAATATAATGTATAGGGAACAGTATACATTTATGTAGCCTATACGGGAAGACCACCCCTTCACCGCTACACTGGGCTTAAGTCTGCTAAACTACACACTAGTACACTACACTGGGCTTAAGTCTGTTACACTCTGAACTACACACTAGTACACTACACCGGGCGTAAGTCTGTTACACTCTGAACTACACACTAGTACACTACACCGTGCGTAAGTCTGTTACACTCTGTACTACAAACTAGTACACTACACCCCTACACCAGACACGAGTCTGCTACAGCTCCAACCCCAAACCCTCTACACCAGGGCTGCCCAACCCTCTTCCTGGAGATCTACTGTCCTGTAGGTTTTCGGTCCAACCCCGATTTAGCATATCTGATTCAGCTAGTTAAAGTCTTGTTGAGCAGCTAATTAGTTTAATCAGGTGTGTTAAATTAGGGTTGGACTGAAAACCAACAGGACTGTAGATCTCCAGGAAGAGGTTTGGGCCGCCCTGCTCTACACTGTCAGAGGTAGCTCCATTCATGTATACTTTACTTACTTTGACTCATTAAGGAGCATAGGTCATCTGACAAAAACTTCCTCCAGTGGGCTCTGTTATGCCGTTTTCTCAACTTCTTTCTCAGTGTTATGCCGTTTTCTCAACTTCTTTCTCAGTGTTATGCCGTTTTCTCAACTTCTTTCTCAGTGTTATGCCGTTTTCTCAACTTCTTTCTCAGTGTTATGCCGTTTTCTCAACTTCTTTCTCAGTGTTATGCCGTTTTCTCAACTTCTTTCTCAGTGTTATGCCGTTTTCTCAACTTCTTTCTCATTGTTATGCCGTTTTCTCAACTTCTTTCTCAGTGTTATGCCGTTTTCTCAACTTCTTTCTCAGTGTTATGCCGTTTTCTCAACTTCTTTCTCAGTGTTATGCCGTTTTCTCAACTTCTTTCTCAGTGTTATGCCGTTTTCTCAACTTCTTTCTCAGTGTTATGCAGTTTTCTCCACTTCTTTCAAGGAAGTTCTTGCTTCTTTCAGCTCTGCTTTATTCATGTATACTTATCAGGGCAAATTCAGATGAACGACTCAGCGGGCAAAACGGTAAATTGCATCTTGAAGTGAACCAGTAATCCTTAATAAATGAATTAATAAGATGGTGTCCAATTTTTTTCTGAATAGTAACTTTATTGAGGACGTGTTTTGTTCATGAAGTGGCTTAATCAGTATATATACAATGCATCAAAACTAGATTATAGAATTATAATATTGTCATCATACCTGTTTGTATGAATAAATATTATAATGTGACAATGATAAAAATAGAGTTTGAATGGTGATGCGTTCTCCTACAGAATCAGCTATATTATTTTTGACAAATACATTGCATCAGTTTTTAAGAATTCCCCAATCCACAAAACTGACTTCTTAAGCTTAACCTTCCCTGGTTTTCATCACAAAACAAATGGCACTAGAACACACTTTGCCATGGACTTTTCAGATGTTTGCCAATCCGATATCATTATTGAATACCTTTTAATCAGCGTTTTGAAGACATACATACAATTGTGAACAAAAACGTGAATGAGAAGAAATTAAATAACTTTTTCTTTGCATTACTATATCTCTACTTTATGATCCATATGAAATCAACAATGTAATAATCTAAGCTGAACTAATGACGTATCAGAAATATACATGATATGAACATTGCTTAAAAAGGGCCTTTAATTTAAGGCACATTCTGATGTTTTTAATCATAGGAGGTTGCATTAAAAAAAGAGGTGTGTTTACATGTTTTTGAGAGGGTCATCTTTGCAATTTGGAGATACTGTACAAAAAAATGAAAATATGTTTTAATTGTCCAGTGTATTTGAAAGCTTTAAGAGTCCATCAAGTTATTATGATATCCCTCCAATCATCACTTGAATAATCTAGCTCTATTGTGTTTTGCCTTCTCTCAAAATAAAAATGCCCTACAAGCTGTGTGAAAAACATATCCTGTTGTATTTACACATTTTATTTTTCGGACTACATACATTTTTCGGACTAGATACATTTTTCGGACTAGATACATCATTTCCCATTAGTGAGGTTCCACATTGGACTGACATCTTTAGAGTTTGATCATATCAGGATACAAACTGTACAAACACTGCTGTTAGGCCATTTCTGTTGAAGCTCTACAAAAATAATCATGTTTTCAAGTCTTTGCAGTGATGGCCAATTTCCACTGTGGGCTGGGCAGAGATATGTTCAGCAGACAGAGGAAAAGGTGGAGGCAAGTAAAGAGCGATGTGTGTTATCGGACAGTGGAGTGCAGACAAACTTCCACTAGGCAAACCGGCTTGAGACCAGACCTGTCGATGCTGAAACACATAGTCGTGCCTCTAGATGGAAACCTCATACTCTCTTGTGTCCTGTGAAATGAGGACAGAGTTCTGAATTAGGGACAAGCTTGTCACAAGAAGGTATAGGGAGACTGAGAAGTACAGTAGACCATATTTTTACTATGATCCCAAACGCCATTCCTCTTTTTGTGAACGAGCCATGTGATAACAGACATCTGTTTGTAGACTATGATAGGGATATCACAGAGATACATTTAGTGTGTGGAGGTGGTCAGCCCAAACTGTGAGGATTTTCCATTTTCTCCTGAGAGGAGACAATGACTTTGAATTGTCTATACACATCATTGTCTATACACAACATTCACATACATCCAGTATATATTTATTTATATTCCAGACTCTGACATTGCCCATTCTGATATGTCTTCATTTCTTGTTCGTTCTAGTAATTGTTTTCACTTTTAGATTGTGTGTGTATTGTATTGTAATGCTAAATATTGTTGGAGCTAGAAACATAAGCATTTCGCTGCACCTGCGATAACATCTGTAAAACTGTATGCAACCAATAAACTTTGATTATATTTTTTATTTGATTTGAGAGGTTTGCCCCTCTCCTCCTGACCCATTTTTAAATGTGCTCAACCTACTGTGGGCTTTAGTTTAATAAGCTCACACTGTTTAATAGGTTCAGGCTGCAGAATCAGAGTGTGGAATTGATGAAGACTGACTGACAGACACACTGGAGGCTTAATAAGCAGGTTGTAGTCTAGCGCTTGGGCTCACCTCGTTGTTCTTCAGGGGTGCAGTCAAGGAAGTACAGAAAAAGAGACAGACAGATAGACAGACAAACAATCGTTATTTATAGCATGAAAGCATCAGACTTGGGTAAAATATTTTACAAATTTCAAATACTATTTGAACCCATGTCTGAAAACCATGTCATAGCACTCTGTCAAATAATGTCAAATTTACTTGGCAACCTTTTGTCTGTATCAGGTGTAATGAAATGGCCTTTATCAATGACTGAAGGTGAATGGAGTATAGCTTTACACCCCTCAATCCTATTTCTATAACGTCACTTAACGGGGAATTCAATTTGGTGAATGAACCTGCAATATGGCAAACCAGATGGTGCTTTAAGTGCATCATCTCATACACAAATGACAGTGCCTGAATTCAACCTTTTTGGGGGCTTACTAATTCCAACAGGCATCTTAAAGAACCAGTGAATATCTCTATAACATAACGTACTGTAGTCTCTGTTTCGTAGAGGGAGTTGTCGAAGGTGGACTCTCCTGGGATGTGGTCATATGGTAAGGAGGTGGACATGGGAAGACACATAGGCTTCCGCTGAACCCTAGAGAACACAGACATAGTGTCATAAGGGCAGCATAGTATACTTACAACATTATTACAGAGCCTGTTGGGTCTATAGCTATTGGTTAGACTCAGTGCTTGACTTGGGCAAAAGTTCACCGGTGTGGAGTACCGGCACATGAAATGTTCTACTGCTTGAGCTTCTGTTCTTCTTATAGCATATTAGTTAAAAAGCATTGTGGAGCTCCTACACCTAAATATAAACAGTAGCGCCACCCAAAACGAGTACCAGAACCTATTTCAGTCCAGGTCAAGCACTGGTTAGACTACTACAGTAGGTACTATGGATGATGATAGCTTTCATACCTTCAAAGTATTTTGTTTATCTATATAAAGTATGCATACTAGACCTACTTAGAGAAGTAAAGGTAGATTCCGATGATGAAGACCATGATGAGGGCCACTGGTATAAAGACTGTTAGAGCTATGTTGGCTCCCTCCATGCTGTAGTCGGCACTGGCAACTGGTGGTAGAGGAATCAACAGGGACACACTCAACTGCTATGATAACCTAAAGATGCATTCTTCAATGTAGCACACTTAAAGTTGCTGTGAAGTATTGTATTGCGTTTTATTATTAGGTCTTGATTTGATGTATTAATTTGAAAGATCTAACAATTACTGGTGCAAATATGACGACACTTACCGTCTAACCTGCGTTCACTTATAAACTCAATTGAGGAGGCTGTAAATAAAGGAAAAACATCAGAACACAGATGTAAAAACATACAGACATATATATTGTTCATCATAAACTACTGTGAACTAAGCCTGTGTGAACTACACAAAGGGGAGTACATGGTCGCAGTTACTACCTCTACAGACAGGGGGCAGGCTGCTCCACTGTGAAGGGTGTCCAGGGACACAGCGGAGGACAGGCTCCCCTAGCAGCTCATGGCCTCTGAGGCAGGAGAAGCTCAGCGTCTCCCCGGCCTGGTAGAGAGGCTTCTCTGAGATCTGGGTGCTGTAAGACGGGGTGCCAGGGTTCCTGCAAGGCTCATAGTTCACTGCTGAGAGAGGAGAGGACAGGACACACACGCAGACACACACACACAGTCATCATATCATTTAATTTTCTAAACAGCTAGTAAAACTGCCAATCTAGCTAGTATATAACGTTCTGAGAACCATATGTTTCTTAGAGCTTGGTGAGAGCGTGGTTGTCCTATGGTTATACAACCTTCCCACAATATTCTGGGAATGGTGCAGGATACCCAGCTTGCACATAACATTCTAAAAACCAGGTGGAAATTTCTGTATTTCAGCATAGCTTTTCCTCATGGTTCTATTTAAAGTAATGTTCTCAGAACGTTCAGAAAACGTTCAGAAACAACTTTCTTCTGTGGGAATTTCAGTACTTCAGCCCAACATTTTCGACAGGTTTCCTCATGGTTCTATTTAAAGTAATGTTCTCAGAACGTTCAGAGAATGTTAAAGGTGAATATCCAGAAATCACACGGCCAATTCCTGGTTGTTAAAATTCTAATATTTTGCATAATTTCAGTTTTTGTGACAAAACAAGCAATGTATCGTGTAGAGAATCCTCGTACCATCTAAACCTCTGTGAAATATATTTTCAATTTACGAAAAATACTGTATTTTCAGTTGTTTGAAGCAGATGTACAAAATCGAAAGTAAAATATGCAAAAACAATGTAACTTTTTGGGGGCGACCTGACCAAATGTATATAGAAATGTGAGTTATAGATCTGTCATTCTTATTGGAAGCATGTCTAAAAGTGGTAGGTCAGTTCTATGTGCGCTATTTCTATGCTTTTACATTTTTGTATTTAACCTATTTTTAACTTCCCATTCTTAAGTTTGATTTTTGCATTTACTTTAGGTTTTTTACACCAGCTTCAAACAACTGAAAATACAGTTGGTACAATGATTCTCTACACTCTGAGGGCTTGTTTTGTCACCTAAACTGAAATTGGGCGAATTATTCTAATTTTGGCAACCAGTAAATGGTGCTGCAATTCCTGCATATTGCACTTTTAATGAGGTACTTGTTTCCTTTGAAATGGGGTCTGTTTGAATAAACTAAAATGAACGGCTTTGTATTTATTTTGAATTTAAATTTTTATTTAACCTTTATTTAACAAGTCAGTTAAGAACAAATTCTTGTATAAGTAAAATAAAACATGGCATGCTAGCTCCATCCTGGTGACGTAGCACTAATTCCATGGATAGAGAACAGAAGATCATAGGTTTGAATCTCACTGACACCATGCCGCAATAAAAAAATGATCAATGCTTAAAGGGACTGACAGAAATGTACAGAATCGTTACCTGGAGGAAAATGGGGGAGGGTCATGCTTTTTCAATTTCAGTATTTTTTAAACTAGTCCAGGGGACGATCATGTACTTTGTAATTGATGAAATTTCAATATTTCTCAGGGTTGTAGAATTAGTTGTTATTAGGCTATATATCGATGTGTGCCCTCATCTCTGATTCTCCGCTGGGCGCGCAATATCAATTATGCCTATGGACTATTTAGTGTGGTCTCAATCAAATGATCCATAGCATATAGACTACGAAGTGCATGCTCAGAGAAGCACAGAGCAAAGCTGTATTTGTAATATTGCTGCACAGCTTGCGCACAGACTAGCCTATAGCCTATGTTCTGTTCAGTTTGAGAAGGAGAGCGCGAGGGCCGGAGATCAACTTTGATAGCTTTCTACTACCATAATTGAAAAACAATGTTTATTGCCCAAGATGTGTTTATGAGCGGTATTGACTTCACAATAAGCCAGATTCAAGTAACTTACATTGTGGTGCTGAAACTTGAAGCAGCAGCCGCAGCACAATGAATTGGAAATGGACAGCTCATGGTGCTGAAAGAAGGCAAATTTGAGTAGGCATAATTCATTTAAACAGTCTTCATTTTAATTAGACTTTACTAACAACAAGAGGGCTTTGTGTTGGAGCCTATTTCTTCCTAGTTAAGAAATAAGAGGTAGGCCAACCTGTTTGTCAGACGACATTAGGCTCAAACTGAATAGGCTGCTATATCCATAGATTTGTCAGTCAATTCCTCCACCCACCATGCACTCTTTAAATAACAGCCCTTCACTGACACGGAGGTAGGCTAAGTTAAAACAAAGACTCGAATTGAGGGGGTATGAGAGGGTATGCCATAGGCCTACCTTTTTATTAAAGATAATGGCAAACTTTGCTTAAGAAGTAATCTAATTCTGTCACTATCAATTGATTAAGCTATTCACTTTCTGTATAATAGTAGATGTTTAAACACAGACAACTTTTAGCGAAATACTTGTGACCTGCGAACCCTCAACCTTCTAGCCCGCAGCCCTGTTTAATTTGTATTTATTTAACCTTTATTTAACTAGACAAGTCAGTTAAGAACAAATTCTTATTTACAATGACGGCCTACCCCGGCCAAACCCGGACGACGCTGGGCAAATTGTTCGCCGCCCTATTGGACTCCCAATCACGGACGGTTGTGATACAGCCTGGAAACAAACCAGGGTCTGTAGTGACGCCTCTAGCACTGAGATGCAGTGCCTTAGATCGCTGCGCCACTCGGGAGCCCATCAAAATGTGCACTATCAAAATTCCTGCGTTGACATGTAATGCTTACAGGATGAAGAACAGTTTATAAAACTGCAAATCTAAGATAATAAAACCTCCCAGGAAAACTTTTAGGGAACCATAGCAAAACGTTCTCAGAATCTCCCTGCAACCTAAAATGTATGTTCCCAGAACGGGCAAAATTTTCACTTTCGTTCTCAGAACGTTTAAAAAAAAATCAGTTTTACCAACGTCATTCCCAGAACCAATGGGAAAACAAAAATGTATGTTCCCACAACGTCCAAGGAGCCATGTGCTAGCTGGGAAGTGTGTATGACGGAGATGTGTTATCAGGCTGAAGTCCATGGGGGTACATACAGACACATTTGGGTAGCCTCTCACTCCACTTAGGTCCGGAGGAGCCGTGGTTGTAGCAGGAGAGCAGGCTGTTTCCAGAGAGGGTGTTTCCCTTGTTGCAGATGTACTGGACTGTGGAGCCTACAGTGAAACGCGGGCCGGACATCACCCTGCGACTGTGCTCCACAGTACCTGGGTCGGCACACAACAGCACTAACACACACACACACACACACACACACACACACACACACACACACACACACACACACACACACACACACACACACACACACACACACACACACACACACAGACAGACAGACAGACAGACAGACAGACAGACAGACAGACAGACAGACAGACAGACAGACAGACAGACAGACAGACAGACAGACAGACAGACAGACAGACAGACAGACAGACAGACAGACAGACAGACAGACAGACAGACAGACAGACAGACAGAGAAAAAATCAGAGCTTACTCATGTGCAGTGAATACAATTTAATTTAATTATATTATTAGTATTTGTCACTGCTTATTTGTGGTTATCCGGTGCGACCAGAGTGGTGCCTTTTTCTAAGTAAACTCTTCAGACACATAAACCCACCGAGCTGGAGAATAAAGAGATCATCTCTGTGTCTCAGTCTCTCACAGCAGCAAACCACAAACCCAATCCTGGGCCCAGTAGGATAGGGGTCAGTGTGGTAATAATGTTTATGTGACAGACGTCCAAATGAGGCTCCAAACCCCTGTGTCCTGTTACTGGTCAGTGATGCCGTGCCTGTCACTGTGTGGGATGGGATCAGGACCAAGGACACTCTGTCACACTATCCTGTCTCTACTCTGCAGCATCCAAGTCATCTGGATAAAACAGGAGTAATGTGTGGAGGAGCTGGAACACAGAGCCTATTCAACTCACTGGTACATCGGTTTATAGAGAAAAAGGGTTGTGTTTTCAGGAAAGCAGTGAATGTTTTTACCCATCAGCCTCTGTTTTAGCCTGTCCATAACTGAAACTGCCTCTCACACCTACAATGCACCTTTTGTATGCGCGTGTGTGTGTGTGGTATTCACCTCTCTCACAGCTGGGTAGGTCTCCGCTCCAGGTCAGGTCCCACTGGCACATGAGCAGCTCTGTGCCCACCAGCTGGAAGCCTGGGTAGCACTGGTAGGTGACCACCGTGCCATGGACCAGCTCGGGGTGGGAGGTGCTCTTCCATCCGTTGGTGATCTCTGGGAGCTCCGGACACGTGTCGTTACGAGGTACCTCTGTATCCACGAAGGAGGGAGAGAGAAAGAGAACGAGAGAAAAAAGGCACCTACTTTACAGAGCGCACAGAGCTGGAGTGGTGTGGTTTTGCATTCAAATGAATGAACCTCAGGACAAACTCAATAGAGGACATCCATTCTGTTGGAATTTCAATCTAGTGTGAAAAGTACCATGCATGGGGAAGTCTATCTGCCAGGCAGCATGGTTGTCCCTGTTCTAGCCACAGCAGAAGCCAGAGAGGGCAGGGCACCCTGCAGATGAGGCTAATGTAGACAAACACACGCAGTAATTGTGTTTGGGCCTCTGACGGGCACAATACCAGACAGCTGCACCACTTGGCTGGGCCTTGCTTTCCCTCTCAGTTAGAGGCATGAACAGACTACAAAACCACCTCTCTCTCTCTCTCTCTCTCTCTCTCTCTCTCTCTCTCTCTCTCTCTCTCTCTCTCTCTCTCTCTCTCTCTCTCTCTCTCTCTCTCTCTCTCTCTCTCTCTCTCTCTCTCTCTCTCTCTCTCTCTCTCTCTCTCTCTCTCTCTCTCTCTCTCTCTCTCTCTCCCCACCCCCTTCCCTCTCACTCTCTCTCTCCCTTCCTCTTCTCTCTTTCACTCACTCTTCTCTCTCTCGCTGCATCTTATCAGATGTCTGCTTTATGGGTTGGCTCTGCTCCGGTTTCGTGACGACCGTGCTGATGGAAGGGGCCCCTCTGACCATGGAAGAGTGTCTCCTCCTGAACCCTCTAAAACTTTCCTCCTCCTTACTCATCTCCCCTCTTCACTGGCCGTCTATCGCATCAACTCTCTGTTCACACAATCTCGTAACTCACTCCGGGGTCTTACCAAAGAAGTGCACCACAAAGCCGTTGCCGTAGCCGTAGATGTTGGTTGCCGGGTCAGACTGGAACTGGATGGTGACGTCGGCCATGGAGGTGTAGATTTTGAAGTGTGGCCGTGAGCCTCCGTACTGGCCCAGCACCTTAGCAGTCAGGTCATCTCCATCATAGAATGTCAGCAGGTCGTTCTTCCCTATATTGAGGCTGGAGCACCAAGAAGGAAAATGTATTTCACCGTGCACAAAGAATTGGCCTTCACGCACACTCTTACATTACTAGCTCATTTGTCCTATAGTTTCTTTGTCATTGTTTCCTGTATCTGTTTTAAAAACTTGAAAGCACCCTCACTAAAATACTTTTCTTGCTTTGAGACGTTCTGTTTTAATTTTCCATTTACTTTGGAGCACCATAGCTCTACTGACAAGAAAGTGAAAAACCATGTGGTAATTTGTCGCTTACATTTTTTTTACTATTGTTTTAAATGTGTCACCTGAGACAGAGCCCTCTCCTTAAGCACCAGGACGGGATGTGAAGTAGAGAGGAAATGACTCTCCGCCAGAATAGGGAAGTGACACGTAACTCTTTCCTGTCTCTAATTAATCACAAATGGCTCCTGATAAAACTCATTACAAGGCAAGCAATTGTACTATTAATCAATTTGGAGTTTAACAGAATCCAGGAAAATCCAGAAAAATTTGAGCGATAAAGAGAGTTGGTGCTGTAATGCAGTCGTGTATCAGTAGTGTATTGTATGACATGAATAACAGAGTGTAAAAATGTCTGTCTTGTCAACTTGTTTACACTCTGTGAACGGAGTTCAGTTTCAAGATATTAAACATATGATGCACACACGTCTTGGCAAAGATCAGGTGTTTCAGACTAATGAAATATCCGCACAGCTTAGCCTACCCACTGGGCTCAGACGTCAATTCAACAGCTATTCCACTTTGGTTAAATTTCATTGAAATGATGTGGAAACTATGTTGATTCAACCAGTGGATATTTTCTGCTGATGCATCTGTATTGCAACTCTAGAAAAAGCTAAATCTGCAGTAATTCATTGACTATTGAAAATGCATCTCACCTCAATAGAGCGGGACAGATTGAGAAATTGTATCAGCTTGCATAAAATTAGTTGTGATCGAGTTAAACATGCCTTTGCATAGCTGTGCTGCCGTATCTGCAGAGAAAATCAATCATGCTTTCTATTATGTGGCAGTGATTTGATTTAGTGTAATTTAAACACAGGCTCTGATTGACTCGGCTCACAGGCCTGCCACCATGTTCCTTCACAATGCATTATCTCAGACAACTCCTCATCTGTACCCGCATTTGCTTTTCTCCAACACTGAGAGAACTTGACATTTATGTTCAGTACAAGTTTCAAACTAGTTTGAGCAAAATTAATACCCCTCAATACAAATCACAATTAGACTAAACACAGTCATTTGGGTGTCATGATGGCTCCCCAATGGTCATTAGACCATTCTCCTTTTATCTCACAACTGCACCTCTTAGTTCCCAAACCTGAATGAACGTTCTGATGGAAAATCTCGCTTCTAGTTCTCTCCTCTCTGGCTTGTGAGATCTTGGCTGGACGGGGATCCAGATCCACTGTCCTTCACTCAAACTCAACTCTCAGTGCTAGGCTAACGTACAGTATCCAGACTAGCAGGCTCAGAGTCAACACACTTATCAGCGATACTAGTGATGGAATAAGCCAATGAGTTCTCCTGCCAACTTCTAGCCCTGAGAGACAAACCTAATCAAGATAAGTGCTGTAACTAATATTTGATGCATTGATGCATAAAATATCCTGTCGCTCTTTTCACTAAATTCTCACCAAAGGCAAAGCACACTTTAATGGAAACGACCAGAATCACTGTCTTTCAAATCCTATTTAACTTGCAAACTATTCCAGTATGTGTGTGTACGTGAATGTATGCATGCATATTAACTAGAACTGGCGAAGGTCACATGCATGCGTGTTTGTGTGCAGGTGTTTATTCAGAATGTGTATTTCTAATAATCAAAGTTCATCAAGGCAGGGGCACAGCTTATTCTCATTCCCAAACACTATTTAGGCGTTGGAGCACTCCGTCAACATTTGGAGCATCTGAATTTAGGCTGCTGAACTACACCTCCGGTGTACCATCCTCCACACCTGCATGTCATTCACAGCCCCATCTCCTGCACCTGAGCTCTTAACGAGCGCCTAGCTAGTACTCCTAGTTGGTCCGAATTTACCAGTCGTCATTAGTAGTTCCCCTGAATGAGTGTACCAGCCGTCATTAGGATCCCTGGTCCTGTGTGATTTTGGGAGCGGTGAACAGGACGCTGGGCAGTGATGAATGACTATAAAGGAATGAGATTGTTCTCATTACCGTGGTAAAGTGTTCCTAAACCCTGGTAACGAGCTTTAGGAAGGCACACTGTGCAATGGTGTTTCAGAATGCTGGCGTGACTAGTGGGACAAGAGGGAGGCATCAGGCATGGTATATGCAGGTTCATGGCACGAGAGTCTGTGTGTTCAGATTATCAGTGACTGGGCTCCAAGCACAATCACTCTTTGTGCAACCCTGGTTTCATCACTATGATCAGAGACTGAATGCTTTCTTCGAGGATATTCTGAAAGATAACAGTGGTTTGAGTGATGTCGTTAAACTGAGATTGCAGATGTTAGGTTCTCATATTTCCCCTTGTTCACCTTTCAGTGTGTGCTGGTATGGATGTTCACATCAAAACTGGAGGAAATGGGGAGGAAATCCTGTAGATTATTCTTAGATAGCCTTCTCTCTGTCTCACCCACATGCACACTCAGGCTACATTAGATAGCCTTCTCTCTGTCTCACCCACATGCACACTCAGGGTAAATTAGATAGCCTTCTCTCTGTCTCACCCACATGCACACTCAGGCTAAATTAGATAGCCTTCTCTCTGTCTCACCCACATGCACACTCAGGCTGAATTAGATAGCCTTCTCTCTGTCTCACCCACATGCACACTCAGGCTAAATTAGATAGCCTTCTCTCTGTCTCACCCACATGCACACTCAGGCTAAATTAGATAGCCTTCTCTCTGTCTCACCCACATGCACACTCAGGCTAAATTAGATAGCCTTCTCTCTGTCTCACCCACATGCACACTCAGGCTGAATTAGATAGCCTTCTCTCTGTCTCACTCACATGCGCATTCAGGCTGAATTAGATAGGTCTCTCTCTGTCTCACCCACATGCACACTCAGGCTAAATTAGATAGGTCTCTCTCTGTCTCACCCACATGCACACTCAGGCTAAATTAGTTAGCCTTCTCTCTGTCTCACCCACATGCACACTCAGGCTAAATTAGATAGCCTTCTCTCTGTCTCACCCACATGCACACTCAGGCTAAATTAGATAGCCTTCTCTCTGTCTCACCCACATGCACACTCAGGCTAAATTAGATAGCCTTCTCTCTGTCTCACCCACATGCACACTCAGGCTAAATTAGATAGCCTTCTCTCTGTCTCACCCACATGCACACTCAGGCTAAATTAGATAGTTCTCTCTCTGTCTCACCCACATGCACACTCAGGCTGAATTAGATAGGTCTCTCTCTGTCTCACCCACATGCACACTCAGGCTAAATTAGATAGTTCTCTCTCTGTCTCACCCACATGCACACTCAGGCTGAATTAGATAGCCTTCTCTCTGTCTCACTCACATGCACACTCAGGCTGAATTAGATAGGTCTCTCTCTGTCTCACCCACATGCACACTCAGGCTGAATTAGATAGCCTTCTCTCTGTCTCACTCACATGCACACTCAGGCTGAATTAGATAGCCTTCTCTCTGTCTCACTCACATGGACACTCAGGCTAAATTAGATAGCCTTCTCTCTTTCTCACCCACATGCACACTCAGGCTGAATTAGATAGCCTTCTCTCTGTCTCACTCACATGCACACTCAGGCTAAATTAGATAGGTCTCTTTCTGTCTCACCCACATGCACACTCAGGCTAAATTAGATAGGTCTCTCTCTGTCTCACTCACATGCACACTCAGGCTAAATTAGATAGGTCTCTCTCTGTCTCACCCACATGCACACTCAGGCTAAATTAGATAGGTCTCTCTCTGTCTCACCCACATGCACACTCAGGCTGAATTAGATAGCCTTCTCTCTGTGTCACCCACATGCACACTCAGGCTAAATTAGATAGTTCTCTCTCTGTCTCACCCACATGCACACTCAGGCTGAATTAGATAGCCTTCTCTCTGTCTCACCCACATGCACACTCAGGCTAAATTAGATAGGTCTCTCTCTGTCTCACCCACATGCACACTCAGGCTGAATTTGATAGCCTCCTCTCTGTCTCACCCACATGCACACTCAGGCTAAATTAGATAGGTCTCTCTCTGTCTCACCCACATGCACACTCAGGCTGAATTCTCATCAACGCTCCAAGGTTGAGCTGAAGGCTCTTCACCGTTGTCCCTGAAAGTCACATCTGCCCAAATTGCGTCCCCTCTAAATTAATAGGACATTTATTATTTTGACAGCTTCTTGTACCAAACATGGAGGATGCCATTTATTACAATGCTTCAGAATGTACAACCACAGTTGAGGCGTTCCGAAGAGAGAGAGAAGAGAAAAGAGCAAGAGAGACAACATATGCAAATGAGCCAGTTCTTAATTAAGGAAGCCAAATGATTGTACGCATGGTTAATCTATCAGGGTCTGACACAGCAGGGTCTTCTGTTCCCAGCCTTCACCTGACATCACTATCAAGGAAAACATTCGCTCCTCTCCCCTGCTCTGCTCAAATCAACCTATCTGATTCAGCAGAACACACACACACCACCTCTGTCCGAACCCCTGTGAAATAATTAGTTTCCTTTCCAGTTGGTAATTAACCTTTGTCTGCTGCTACTTATGTGTCCCATCCAAGAGCAACATATTATTTTATCTTCAGACCTTTTCTCTTTTGATTTGTTTAACCAGTCACAG
This sequence comes from Salvelinus fontinalis, assembly GCF_029448725.1. Lineage (NCBI taxonomy): Eukaryota > Metazoa > Chordata > Actinopteri > Salmoniformes > Salmonidae > Salvelinus > Salvelinus fontinalis. The sequence continues at coordinate 31,531,353 of NC_074688.1, forward strand.
TGGGGTAGTTTTTTGCACTGGCAGTTTCTGTTTGAAGTCGGGGCTGTGTTTGTACATCAGCAATAAAGCTTCTCCTAATGATCTGAGTGCAGAGATCTGCTGTAGAGCTTGTGTGAGGGTCAAGATTCTTACAAAGGTTAGAGCTATTCTGTGGTGGAGCGTCCTCAACTTGAACTGCTATGGGAAGGGGATGTGCAGCCAGGACGTTGTTTTAAAGGGTTCCCATAGCTAACATCCTTTTTCTGCGTCTGCATAAAATGTTATATCTGATGTTCAGGAGAATCTGTAGTGTAGAACGTAATAGATAATTAAGATACGTACACTTGGATGTCTAGCATGAGCCTCCTGTCTTCCTCCACGTGAATCCCCCAGATGCAGTCCTGGCCGCTATCGTAGGCCTCTGGCCAGTTAGGAGAGAGGACCACTCCAGCAGAGTCAGTCATCTCTCCACTGCAAACAGCTGTAACACACACACACAGTAAGCAAAAATACTCTGTGCAACAGTATCATATGGCTCATTTCCTACACAGAACAAAAACACACGCATACCTCTGCAGGCGGGCTCAGTCTCATTCCACTGGGGGTTGTTGTGGTCCATGCACTCAATGATGACAGAGCCCTGCTCCAGGGTGTAGCCAGGGTCACAGGTGAACTCTACCACCGTCCCCACTGCCCACGTGCTGTCATTACTGGTAAAGTTACCGTACTTGACGAATGGCTCGTAGCAGTGGCCCACTGCAAACGCTGTGAAAGAGAGGATATGTGGATAAACCACAGAAAAAAGGCCAGACTGTGTCACTGAGCCCCATGTGTGCCATAGGCAGTGGGCCATTGACTTTGCAGACAGCGAGCCGCCCGTTAGCTCGCTGCCTATCAAAGACGGAGCAGACCCAGAGGTACATTTAATTGGTGGTCTGCTGCTTCAACCCACCGACTGACATGTAATGGTATCAGGAAGAGAGGAGCACTATTAAAGCAGTTACACATGGTGTCAGATTGAACAGGCTAATCATGTTAAAGACAACCCACACACGGTCCATTAGAATAAGCAGCGCTGCTCTCTTACAGCGTAATCCCATTTGCTACAGTAAATTGAAGCCCAATACAGATTCAATTGATCTGATTGGATAATGACTCCAGAACCTGTGATGTGGCTCTGACTTCAAGCTCTGAATAGCCCTTTGAAAATCCACATAGAGAGGATGACTGGGGATGAGCGTAGAGAAAAATTTAACATTTGAGAGTTTGAAGCTAAACTGCTCAGAGCAGAGGACTTCAATTGTTATGTTATGTTTCACTTATTTCCATTCCAATTATTTATAGGAGGGAAAGAAGAGGAGAGGGCCTGAGGCAGTGTCTTTTCTCCACACCAGTGCCTGGAGGGGTCTGTGTGATGCATTTCTTAAACAACAGTTTTTATCTCCACTAATTTTACACTGCTGGACTGTATGTGAGGGGAGTTTGAGTATCCTTGGGTATCACTCAAATCAATGAAATGTATTTATAAAGCCCTTTTTACATCAGCAGGTGTCACAAAGTGCTATACAGAAACCCAGCTTAAAGCTCCAAACAGCAAGCAATGCAGATGTAGAAACACGGTGGCTAGTGAAGACTCCCTAGAAAGACAGGAACCTAGGAAGAAACCTAGAGAGGAACCAGGCTCTGAGGGGTGGCCAGTCCTCTTCTGGCTGTGCGGGTGGAGATTATAAGAGTACATGGCCATTAAGGTCAGATTGTTCTTGAAGATGTTCAAACATTCATAGATGACCAGCAGGGTCAAATAATAATTACAGTGGTTGTAGAGGGTGCAACAGGTCAGCACCTCAGGAGTAAATGTCATTTGGCTTTTCATAGCCAAGTACCCTTTCCAAAGACCTGAAGACTTGTGTTAGATACCCATGCCTAGTCTTGTGGCACACAGGGAACCTGCCTTCTACCCCAGTCAGTAACATTGGTGCCATGACCTGGATGGGTCTCTGTGAGATGGAGAAGGTCAAAGGGGGGGGCTAGGGGTAACCGAGACCTGAAGACTTGCGTTAGCTCCCTTGGGGATGTGTCTACCTTGGTATCTGATGGCGATGCCGGTGGAGGTGCCTGCACCATCAGTGGTGAGCTCTATGAAGAGGGATCTGGAGGTGCTCACCAGGCCCTCGTTGGGCAGGTACTCCACCTCATATGAGTCATACAGCGGAGGAGAATCAATGTTTTTCCCATTTTTGATCAGAAGCCTGAAAGAGAGAAATTAAAACACATCAGTACCTGGTTGGATTTATAAGACCTCATAATATGCATAGTGGGCACGTTCCTAAAGAGATGAAGCAACAGGAAGGAATGTGATACGGTAGTACAGCATCGGGCTTGACCTGCATATAAGGCCAATGATATGTTTCAGTACAGCTGAGGAGCTAGCCTACTGACCTCATTAAAAGTCCATTTGTTATTGTCTCCAGACACAGCGTCTACCACTCATAAAAACAACATTATCTCAACTCAAATAAGCATGTCCTAGTCAATTCAATTAATTAATTTGAAGCACCCTCTTGTGAATTGTTATATTGCCTTACGAACATTCACAACAGCTTATAGGTGCAGTCCCATAGCGTTATGATTCCAATAAGGAAAATAAATATAAATGCTAACATTTTCAAAGATTATACTGAGTTACAGTTCATATAAGGAAATCAGTAAATTGAAATATATTCAGCTGATCAGGTTGTTGATTCTGGCCTGTGGAATGTTGTCCCACTCCTCTTCAATGGCTGTGTGAAGTTGCTGGATGTTGGAGGGAACTGGTACATGCTGTCGTACACGTTGATCCAGAGCATCCCACACATTCTCAATGGCTGACATGTATGGTGAGTATGCAGGCCATGGAAGAACTGGGACCTTTTCAGCTTCCAGGAATTGTGTACAAGATCCTTGTGACATGGGGCTGTGCATTATCATGCTGAAACATGAGGTGGCACGACAATGGGCCTCAGGATCTTGTCACGGGATATCTGTGCATTCAAATTGCCATTGATAAAATGCAATTGTGTTCATTGTCCGTAGTTTATGCCTGTCCATTCCATAACCCCACCGCCACCATGGGGCACTCTGTTTACAACGTTGACATCAGCAAACCGCTCACCCACACGACGCCATACACATGGTCTGCGACCGGTTGGACATACTGACAAATTCTCTAAAACAACATTGGATGCGACTTATGGTAGAGAAATTATAATAAAATTATCTGGCAACAGCTGTGGTGGACATTCCTGCAGTCAGCATGGCAATTGCAGGCACCCTCAAAACTTGAGACATCTGTGTTATTGTGGTGTGTGACAAAACTGCACATTTTAGAGTGGCCTTTTATCGCCCCCAACAAAAGGCCGACCTGTGTAATGATCATGCTGTTTAATCAGCTTCTTGATATGCCACACCTGTCAGGTGGATGGATTATCTTGGCAAAGAATAAATCGTCACTAACAGGGATGTAAACAAATTTGTGCACAAAATCTGAACAAAATAAGCTTTTTGTGCATAAATGACATTTCTGGGATCTTTTATTTCAGCTCATGAAACATGGGACAAACACTGTACATGTTGCGTATATATTTTTGTTCTGTATAGTTTCACAATGACAGTCAAAAAATAAAGTAAGAAGGGGATTCAAGTGAAATGTTTCCAATTATTTCAGTATTTCAGTATTTCTCTCTCTCTTTCTACCTTCCTCTTAAACTATTTTCTCAAAATTGGATTTCCATTCTGACACAGAGACACAGATGTTCCATTGAATCTCTACTTCAGATGATGAGACAATGCCTGGAAGTGTATCAGAGGAATGGACTGGTAATATGACGTGTGACAACAGAATCATGAGCCTGCGGTGAGAATCAGGTCCAACTGTCACAGAGACAGCAGTAGGACTCTGATGGGCTGTTGACTGCTTGTTGAGTGATTATTGTACTCAAGTGAACATTTAGACCTGGATAGTGTACTGGAGTAGAACAATAAGGTCAGAACACTGTAGCAGACCTGGGTCCAGATGGTATTTGCTTTCTTTTAAAGTTTTGGACTTTATTCAGTTGGCCTGGTGCAATAGAAAAAATGGAATAGCCCTGTAAGTGCACCTACTCATTCAAGTGTCTTTTACATTGTAGAATAATAGTGAAGATATCAAAACTATGAAATAACACATATGGAATCATGTAGTAACCAAAGATATTTAGGTTACTACATGATATATATTGTATATTTGAGATTCTTCAAAGTAGCCAACCTTTGCCTTGATGACAGCTTTGCACACTTTTAGCATTCTCTCAACCAGCTTCATCTCGAATGCTTTTCCAACAGTTTTGAAGGAGTTCCCACATATGCTGAGCACTTGTTGACTGCTTTTCCTTCACTCTTGGGTCCAACTCATGCCAAACCATCTCAATTGGGTTGAGGTTGGGTGAATGTGGAGGCCAGGTTATTTGATGCAGCACTCCATCACTCTCCTTGGTCAAATAGCTTTTACACAGCCTGGAGGTGTGTTTTCGGTCATTGTCCTGTTGAAAAACAAATGATAGTCCCACTAAGCGCAAGCCAAATGGGATGGCGTACCCCTGCAGAATGCTGTGGTAGCTATGCTGGTTAAGTGTGCATCGACATTTAAATAAATCACAGACAGTGTCACCAGCAAAGCACTCCCACACCATCACACCTCCTCCTCCATGCTCCTCGGTGGGAAAAACACATGCAGAGATCATCCGTTTACCTAATCTACGTCTCACAAAGACACGGCGGTTGTAACCAAAAAACGTAAATTAGGACTCATCAGACCAAAGGACAGATTTCCACCTGTCTAATGTCCATTGCTCGTGTTTCTTGGCCCAAGAAAGTCTCTCCTTCTTAATGGTGTCCTTTAGTAGTGGTTTCTTTGTAGCAATTCGACCATGATGGCCTAATTCACGCAATCTCCTCTGAACAGTTGATGTTGAGATGTGTCTGTTACTTGAACTCTGTGAAGCATTTATTTGGGCTGCAATCTGAGGCTGGTAACTCTAATGAACTTATCCTCTGCAGCAGAGGTAACTCTGGGTCTTCCTTTCCTGTGGCGGTCCTCAAGAGAGACAGTTTCATCATAGCGCTTGACATGACTGACCATGTCTTAAAGTAATGATAGACTGTCGTTTCTCTTTGGTTATTTGAGATGTTCTTGCCATAATATGGACTTGGTCTTTTACCAAATAAAGCTATCTTGTGTATACCACCCCTACCTCGTCACAACACAACTGATTGGCTCAAACGCATTGAGGAAAGAAATTCCACAAATTTAATTTTAACAAGACACACCTGTTCATTAAAATGCATTCCAGGTGACTACCTCATGAAGCTGGTTGAGAGAATGCCAAGAGTGTGCAAAGCTGTCATCAAGGCAAAGGGTGGCTACTTTGAAGAATCTCAAATATAAAATATATTTAGATGTGTTTAACACTTTTCTAGTTACTACATGATTCCATATGTGTTATTTCATAGTTTGGATGTCTTCACTATTATTCTACAATGTAGAAAATAGTAAAAATAAAGAAAAACCATAGAATGAGTAGGTGTGTCCATACCTTTGACTGGTACGTTATATATACAGTATATATCTATACAGTTGAAGTCGGAAGTTTACATACACCTTAGCCAAATACATTTAAACTCAGTTTTTCACAATTCCTGACATTTAATCCTAGTAAAGATTTCATGTCTTGGGTCAGTTAGGATCACCACTTTATTTTAAGAATGTGAAATGTCAGAATAACAGTAGATAGAATGATTTATTTCAGCTTTTAATTCTTTCATCACATTCCCAGTGGGTCAGAAGTTTACATACACTCAATTAGTATTTGGTAGCATTGCCTTTAAACTGTTTAACTTGGGTCAAACAGTTCAGGTAGCCTTCCACAAGCCTCCCACAATAAGTTGGGTGATTTTTGGCCCATTCCTCCTGACAGAGCTGGTGTAACTGAGTCAGGTTTGTAGGACTCCTTGCTCGCACACGCTTTTTCAGTTCTGCCCACACATTTTCTATGGGATTGAGGTCAGGGCTTTGTGATGGCCACTCCAAAACCTTGACTTTGTTGTCCTTAAGCCATTTTGGCACAACTTTGGAAGTATGCTTAGGGTCATTGTCCATTTGGAAGACCCATTTGCGACCAAGCTTCAACTTCCTGACTGATGTTTTGAGATGTTGCTTCAATATATCCACATAATTTTCCTCCTCATGATGCCATCTATTTTGTGAAGTGCACCAGTCCCTCCTGCAGCAAAGCACCCCACAACATGATGCTGCCACCCCCGTGCTCCATGGTTGGGATGGTGTTCTTTGGCTTGCAAGCCTCCCCCTTTTTCCTCTAAACATAACGATGGTCATTACCACCAAACAGTTCTATTTTTGTTTCATCAGACCAGAGGACATTTCTCTAAAAAGTACGATCTTTGTCCCCATGTGCAGTTGCAAACCGTAGTCTGGCTTTTTTATGGCGGTTTTGGAGCAGTGGCTTCTTCCTTGCTGAGTGGCCTTTCAGGTTATGTCGATATAGGACTCGTTTTACTGTGGATATAGATACTTTTGTACCTGTTTTCCTCCAGCATCTTCACAAGGTCCTTTGCTGTTGTTCTGGGATTGATTTGCACTTTTCCCACCAAAGTACGTTCATATTTAGGAGACAAAACCTCCTTCCTGGGAGGTATGATGGCTGCGTGGCCCCGTGGTGTTTATACTTGCGCACTATTGTTTGTACAGATGAACATGGTACCTTCAGGCATTTGGAAATTGGTCCCAAGGATGAGCCAGACTTGTGGAGGTCTTCAATTTTTTTCTGAGGTCGTGGCTGATTTATTTAGATTTTCCCATGGTGTCAAGCAAAGAGGCACTGAGTTTGAAGGTAGGCCTTGAAATAAATCCACAGGTACACCTCCAATTGACTCAAATGATGCCAATTAGTCTATCAGATGATGTCAATTAGCCTATCCTTTGTTTGTTTTTAGTCCCATCCTTCAGCGGAGCTTAATCAAAGCTCAAAATACTTGGAACAAAATTACTACTATTTGAATCCAGGCCTGACTGAACACTGTAGTGAATTGAACCCCATGACCAACACCCCACCTGTCATCGTCCTCTGCCAGGGCCATCTTCTCAAAGTGGACGTGCACTCGCTGTTCCTCTGGGGCCTCCAGAAGCCAATGGCACGTCAGGTTGTTGCTGTAGTTGCCAGGGAAACCGGGCGACACAATGCGGCCAACCGTGGCATTCCGGACAATGCCACCACAGGCAGCTGGGATGCCCATGAAGTAGGAATGGGAGGAGAGAAGGAAGATGAGATAGATGAGAGAAGAAAAATGGGATGAGAGGAGAGAAGAGGGGTGGGATGAGAGGAGAGAAAGGTGGGATGGGAGGAGAGGAGAGGAGAAGAATGGATGGGAGGAGAGAAGAAGGATGGAATGGGAGGAGGAGGGAGAGAAGAAGGATGGGATGGGAGGAGAGGACCGAAGAAGGATGGGATGGGAAGAGAGGACAGAAAAGAAGAAGGATGGGATGGGAGGAGAGGAGAGGAAAGGAGAAGGGTGGGATGGGAGGAGGAGGGAGAGAGACATTTTTTAGTCTGGGAAAATAATTTGCTTAAATCTCAGTCAAACAGAATGTGTCACGACAGAGAATACTGTACCTTGGGAAACCATGACTAGAGATAAATCCGGAGAACACAATGAGTCGAGGTGGTGAGTAAGAGCAAGATTTGAGTTTGTGTAAATAAATAAAAGAGAGAGTGGGTCTGGTATTGGTAACAGTGTATCACAACAGACGAGGTGAAGGTAAGCTAGGTAGACACAAGGTTTAATTAAAGCAGAGCAGCAGCTTCAGCCTTAACCTGCTCTGTGGCACTCTGCCCTGCCATCAGTAATCAGACCCTTGCAGACACCGTGCTGTGGGCTCTGGGACCACTGTCTGGCACGCAGGCACACCCACCCACACACACACACACACACTGTATAAATGGTAGGAGAGAGAATCCTTATACTCTCTCCACACATTTTCTAAACTATGCCTTGACGATGCCCAACGCAAGGAGGGAGCCTCCCTGCTCTCCATTCAGTGTTAAAACGATGTAGAGACCCATTGTTCCAACCCAGGACTAAAACATTCACTCACGATTCATCACTGGTGCTCATCTGATCCTGCATCTAAACTGTCTGCTTCTAAACGTTCCTCCACCAGGGATTGAACCCTGTCTGAATCTGTGCTTGTTATGCAAGACGAATACAAGCAGAATCAAGAGGTGAACTTGTTGGAAGAGAAAATATGACGCAGTCCTTGTTTCGGCTGAGAACAACAACAACAACGTGTCTTGTTTTGTTTCGTGCTTTACTTCTTAGGAGAGGCCTGACTGAATAGGGCTGGCTGTTTAACATTCACCACCCAGTGCAACAGACACTGCAGCTCACAATGATTAAACCCCAATTCACTTTTGAGCAACACCAAGCTGAGTGCGTGTGAGATCATTCTAGTGGTCTAATTGCTCCGGCGAGGACAACGTATTCATGTGGTTACACGCCTCACTTGTTGCAGAGGGAAGAACTGTGCTGATGCTCTGGTAGGAATAGTTACAAGACAAATCACATGTGAATTTGTTTTTGAAAGGCCATGTGATAAGGGTTGAGAAGAGAAAAGTGTTTGTGTCTATTAATATGTTCAATAACTGTGGAGAAAGTGTGTGTGCATAGCAATGTCTACTGGTCCCATTGTTGTATTTGGGGGTGAGCGGTGTGTAGCTAGCTGCCCCCAGCCCTCACCGTGGCACTGCGGCTCCGTGCCGCTCCAGTAGGGGGTGCTGGCGTTGAGGCAGGTCAGTGTGTTGGTTCCCTGCAGATGGTACCCAGTCAGACAGTAGAAGTAGGCTTCTCCCCCAGAGTGGAGGCTGCTCACAGACACATCCCCACAGGCCGGCCGCTGGGGAAAGGTACAGCTCAACACAAAGGCTGTGGGACGAGAGAGAGGGAGGGGGGAGAGGGTGGAGAAGAGAGAGAGTGAGGGAGGGGAGGAGAAGAGAGAGAGACAGGGAGTGGGGAGAGGGAGGATGAGAGAGAGCGAATGAGAGTTGGACACAAACTGCGACTAACAGCATCCACGCTGACTCAAAATAAAAGTGTAAGTACAGAAAACACTTTCTTGTTCATCATAAAGACTTTTAGAGGGAGGGGAACCAAACCTAAAGTATATAGAGAGAGAGATGTGAGGATGAACACTGACAGGTCATAGACCCTATCCTACCAGAGTACAGTACATGTCTATAGGACCTGTGTTATTCCAGAGCATAACCTTAGTGTCTCAGCATGATGGATTGGTCTGGTCATATGCCTAATGGAGGCCATAAAACAGGTCTTTCTGCCCTCCTCTCTGCCTCTCCATACAGGTACATTCATGACACACTACACACACATACAGTATGGCTTCCTAATGCTTTATCATGCTCAACAGAATGCGTTGCTTGGCTGAATATCCACTGAGGGACCTCGATCAATAACAGTACTTTTTTTTTTTTTTTTTTTTTTTTCAATCTGTGAACATGTAATAGGGACCAGGAGTACTGTCCTGTCTGTATACCAAGAATGACCCACAGTGGATCTTTAACAAACAACTGTTAGTGTTTTTCCCCTCATCCCCAGCTATTTACAGAGATATGTGTGTGTGTCTGACTGTAATTGTTGCAGCTTCATTGTTAGCCTGTTGGAAGGCAGTGCAGCACTCCACCATTGATTCTGTCTCAAGGAGACGTTGCCTCTCCTCAGTAGAGAAAATATTACAGCAGTGGAGGCTGGTCGGAGGAGCTAGAAGAGGACAGGCTCATGCCACCAGCTTTCACTGATGTACAGGGCTTAAATAGGGTGATAAATCATATCCATTGACCTGGCTCAGCCCTGTCAACCACACACACACACACTCAGGAAGATGTTTGTTTCGCTCTGTGATTCCTCAAGCACACATAGAGATAAGAGAACCAGCAGGCATCTGACTGTGTTTCCTATTAGAGCAGTATTCAGACTAGTATTTATCTAGTCACCAGTGATGACTTCCGAAACCATCTTCTATCATCATTCACCCAGCTAGGTGTTATGAGCGTCAGTCTCAGCAGTAAATATCAAGGCTTACCAGGCTCTCATCTACTCCGTGAACTTCAGTTTTAAATGCAAGATGAAAGTGTCATCACAGCAGCGTTATTATGGTCTTTTCTCAAAGATAAATAGCCTTGCAACTGCAGAATTGTTATTTTGATGTCTCTTTTTCCTGTCTCAAAATACAATATTAAATTATTTTCTTATTTTAACCAAAGCGGGGTAGTTTTTAACTTAACCAACTCTTATGTTGTTGTCCAACCCCAAATATTTCCTCCTAGAAATTAAAACCCTGTGGTGTTGTGGTGAGCTGGGTACAGGATTTCTCTAGGGAAATTTCTCTCTGTCTGACATGTTTCTGTGTCCATTGTGTGTCTATTGTGTGTCACCCAACAACCAGGAGATAAGTGTTTTCACTAAGTGGAGAGATGTTGATATAGCTAGTGGCTTTAGCAGGTGACACTAATAAGCCAATAACAAGGTACATTTTTGTAATTTAGCAGATGATCTTCTCTAGAGCGACTTCCAGGAGCAATTAGGGTTAACTGCCTTGCTCAAGGGCACATTGACAGATGCTTTTCACCTGGTCGGCCCTGGGATTAGAACCAGCAACCTTTCGGTTTCTGGCACAACGCTCTAAACCGCTGGGCTACCTGTCATAGAGGAGATGACTCCTGTAACAGGGTACCCATAGAGTAGATGTTGCCTGTAACAGGGTATGCATAGAGGAGATGACTCCTGTAACAGGGTACCCATAGAGGAGATGATGCCTGTAACAGGGTACCCATAGAGGAGATGATGCCTGTTACAGGGTACCCATAGAGGAGATGATGTCTGTAACAGGGTACCCATAGAGGAGATGACTCCTGTAACAGGGTACCCATAGAGGAGATGATGCCTGTAACAGGGTATCCATAGAGGAGATGACTCCTGTAACAGGGTACCCATAGAGGAGATGATGCCTGTAACAGGGCACCCATAGAGGAGATGATGCCTGTAACAGGGTACCCATAGAGGAGATGTTGCCTGTAACAAGGTACCCATAGCGGAGATGACTCCTGTAACAGGGCACCCATAGAGAAGATGATGCCTGTAACATGGCACCCATAGAGGAGATGATGCCTGTAACAGGGTACCCATAGAGGAGATGATGCCTGTTACAGGGTACCCATAGAGGAGATGATGTCTGTAACAGGGTACCCATAGAGGAGATGACTCCTGTAACAGGGTACCCATAGAGGAGATGATGCCTGTAACAGGGTACCCATAGAGGAGATGACTCCTGTAACAGGGTACCCATAGAGGAGATGATGCCTGTAACAGGGCACCCATAGAGGAGATGATGCCTGTAACAGGGTACCCATAGAGGAGATGTTGCCTGTAACAAGGTACCCATAGCGGAGATGACTCCTGTAACAGGGCACCCATAGAGAAGATGATGCCTGTAACATGGCACCCATAGAGGAGATGATGCCTGTAACAGGGTACCCATAGAGGAGATGATGCCTGTTACAGGGTACCCATAGAGGAGATGATGTCTGTAACAGGGTACCCATAGAGGAGATGACTCCTGTAACAGGGTACCCATAGAGGAGATGATGCCTGTAACAGGGTACCCATAGAGGAGATGACTCCTGTAACAGGGTACCCATAGAGGAGATGATGCCTGTAACAGGGCACCCATAGAGGAGATGATGCCTGTAACAGAGTACCCATAGAGGAGATGTTGCCTGTAACAAGGTACCCATAGCGGAGATGACTCCTGTAACAGGGCACCCATAGAGAAGATGATGCCTGTAACATGGCACCCATAGAGGAGATGAAGCCTGTAACAGGGTACCCATAGAGGAGATGACTCCTGTAACAGGGTACCCACAGAGGAGGTGATGCCCGTAACAGGGTACCCATAGAGGAGATAACTCCTGTAACAGGGTACCCATATAGGAGATGAAGCCTGTAACATGGCACCCATAGAGGAGATGATGCCTGTAACAGGGTACCCATAGAGGAGATGTTGCCTGTAACAGGGTATGCATAGAGGAGGTGATGCCTGTAACAGGGTACCCATAGAGGAAATGACTCCTGTAACAGGGTACCCATAGAGGAGGTGATGCCTGTAACAGGGTACCCATAGAGGAGATGACTCCTGTAACAGGGTACCCATAGAGGAGGTGATGCCTGTAACAGGGTACCCATAGAGGAAATGACTCCTGTAACAGGGTACCCATAGAGGAGGTGATGCCTGTAACAGGGTACCCATAGAGGAGATGACTCCTGTAACAGGGTACCCATAGAGGAGATGTTGCCTGTAACAGGGTTTGCATAGAGGAGATGATGCCTGTAACAGGGTACCCATAGAGGAGATGACTCCTGTAATAGGGTACCCATAGAGCAGATGATGCCTGTAACAGGGTACCCATAGAGGAGATGACTCCTGTAACAGGGTACCCATAGAGGAGATGATGCCTGTAACAGGGCACCCATAGAGGAGATGATGCCTGTAATAGGGTACCCATAGAGGAGATGATGCCTGTAATAGGGTACCCATAGAGGAGATGTTGCCTGTAACAAGGTACCCATAGCGGAGATGACTCCTGTAACAGGGTACCCATAGAGGAGATGATGACTGTAACAGGGTACCCATAGAGGAGATGTTGCCGGTAACAGGATACCTATAGAGGAGATGACTCCTGTAACAGGGTACCCACAGAGGAGGTGATGCCTGTAACAGGGTACCCATAGAGGAGATGATGCCTGTAACAGGGTACCCATAGAGGAGATGATGCTTGTAATAGAGTCCCCATAGAGGAGGTGATGCCTGTAACAGGGTACCCATAGAGGAGATGATGCCTGTAACAGAGTACCCATAGAGGAGGTGATGACTGTAACAGGGTACCCATAGAGGAGGGGATGTCTGTAACAGGGTACCCATAGAGGAGGTGATGACTGTAACAGGGTACCATAGAGGAGGTGATGACTGTAACAGGGTACCCATAGAGGATGGGATGACTGTAACAGGGTACCCATAGAGGAGGTGATGCCTGTAACAGGGTACCCATAGAGGAGCTGATGCCTGTAACGGTACCATAGAGGATGTGATGCCTGTAGCAGGGTACCCATAGAAGAGGTGATGCCTGTAACAGGTTACCCATAGAGGAGGTGATGACTGTAACAGGGAACCCATAGAGGTGATGTTGCCTGTAACAGGGTACCCATAGAGGAGGTGATGACTGTAACAGGGTACCCATAGAGGAGGTGATGCCTGTAACAGGGTACCCATAGAGGTGATGTTGCCTGTAACAGGGTACCCATAGAGGAGGTGATGACTGTAACAGGGTACCCATAGAGGAGATGACTCCTGTAACATGGTATCCATATAGGAGAGGAAGCCTGTAACAGGGTACCCATAGAGGGGATGTTGCCTGTAACAGGGTACCCATAGCGGAGATGACTCCTGTAACATGGTATCCATATAGGAGATGAAGCCTGTAACAGGGTACCCATAGAGGAGATGTTGCCTGTAACAAGGTATCCAAAGATTAGATGAAGCCTGTAACAGGGTATCCATAGAGGAGATGATGACACATACTGTACAGTTCAGACCATTTGGTTTAAGTCACACTGCGTTTCACAGGAGCTCCTCTGAGTATAAAACATGGGTCCAGGTCTATCGTCTTGGGCCTTACTGGCTGGGTCTTCCCTCACTTAAAAACCAATTGCGAGAAAAGGCCAGAAAGAGTGGGCCATGCAGAGATAGAGAAGAGGCCTGCTGCTGACTGCTGTCTAATCTTACTGGTGCATGCAATTTGAAAGTTAAAGTGCTCCTCGGAGCCAATGAGCATGGCCCAGTCCCCTCTGCTCTCCATTTTATTTATGGTTTATTGCAGGCTGCGGCGGGCGTATCAGCGCAGCGGGTTCTGGCTCAGGGGCGAAGGCATGGGGGTGTTGTTATAGCATTATCACCCCGCCGTTTCTGTTTCAATTAGACTAATAAAGAGGGTGCACTGGAGGCTGGCCTTACGTTGAGCTGATACTCCAGGTACTAAATCACACTGGCAGCCTGCCTCCTTCTCTCCACTGTCTACACAGCCTCCTCCTCTCCACTGTCTACACAGCCTTCTCCTCCTACTGTGTTATAGAGGCCATAAAATGAGATGGGTTCAGACTGGTAACGATGCCGTTGGAACAACTGGCTTGGGAGATTAGCTGGCGGCTAAGTAGCACTAGCAGATTCAATGGCCATGTTTATATTCTGAGAGGCCCTCAACTCCCCCCGGAGAGATATGATAGAGTGCATACCGGGCTGTAGAGCTCAGTCCACATTTACGACACCACACAGGGACAGAGGAACCAAAGATAGCCAAAAAACGTCACCACGTTTTTACCAAAATTGTGACTTTACAGTGTTGTCTGTAAAACTTTGTCACTACGAGAGCTTTGGACTATAAGGTTCTATCTGCAAAAATATGATTCGGACATAATTGGATTTAAAGTTCTGAACTCTCATTGGTTTGAATGGTGTCAGAAATGTTTATCTTGTATTCTTTTGAACTTAACAACATGAATTGGGTTATTTAGAGTACTATATACTATACTTTGAACAGAACAAGGATATGTTATTAACTCAATTTTTATTAAAAAAAATGCAAATAGAACCTTATAGTCCCAGGCCCTCGGCTTGTACAAGCCAGAACAGCTAATAGTGCAGGCACCTAGCTCCTGTTTCTGTAGTGTGAGGCGGCATGATGTACAGGATGCTAGTCTATCACAGGGCCTTACCCCCAATCAATAGTATCTCCTTAATGCTGAGTGCCAAAGTCAAGATGCATCAGGTCCCATTATTTTACAGTCTTTGGTATGACTCAGCCAGGTTTAGAACTCACAACCTTCCAGTGCCAGGGCGGACACTCTAACTACAAGGCCAGTGAATTAGTAAGCTAGTGACTAGGTAAAGACATTACCAACCTTCTCACAACCTAGTTGTAATGAAGTGTTAGCAGAATTCTCAGGCTAGTTTTTCCTCCTCAGGTACCTGCTCTGCCAGAACTTAAACATGTTCACAATCCGTGTTCACCCTACCAAACCAAACATTGAAGATGCTGCTAAGCACCCAGTCTTATTACTGATTCCAAACACACTCTCGTTTCGTAGCACAGAAGAAATGCAGAATGGGTGGCAGTTTGCCATCACAGAGGTCACCACAGTCCCCTATCCATTTCGCTCTGCCTGCAATCAGAAAGAGGCCTGGGGCCTCATTTTTAAAACGGACGTACGATCATTTTTTATCTTAAGTATGACTTACGCAGAAAACCACATATAAGTAGTTATTTATAAAACCTTACTTTGACGTGGAAATAATCTTATCTCTATGCAAAGTCTAGACTTGACGTGATTTTCCTGCTGGTTATGTAGGGGTATTGCAGTTAGGAATGATCAATTAAAGGTGTGAGGAATGAATTGCAAGACGCAAAGTGTTTTGAATGTAAAACAGGATGTGATGTTCTATAAATAGTGTGTCAAATTAGAAAAAAGTAACCATGGCTGTTCTGGCGTTATTGGAAGACATTGAAACCGTGCTTGTAGAAGGGAGAGAGTTTTCAGAGACTTTCTTGAAATGATGATTCATTGTTTATAAGTCGCTATTGTCTCCCAATAAATGTTCTGTTAGATTTGTGAGCAGATTTAGCCCCTAATCTAAAAAGGAAGACACGCTGTAATCATGCCATACCCGTATATGTCCAAGTACTGTCCACTCTGGGATTCCTCGCTACTGGGACATCCCAGAGGGAATGAGTGACAGGTCGGGAATATCACAGCCATCATTCAGCCGCATCCTGCCACAAGTGATCTCGTCTTCCAAAAAGTTAGCTTTTCTCTTTTAGTCCATGGTTATTCCTGACTAATCCCTCATTTGTGCTAGCATTCTATAAGGGGAAATCGCTGATTGTAAGGCACGTTTAGGTGCCGTCAATTTTAAGTTAATTTTAGATTTATAGATCACAGCTGTGTAAGTTACAAATGGGCCTCTTAGAACCTGCGTAAGCAAGGTTTTTTATGCTCAGTATCTTTTATGAATCCAAAATAAGCACACTGTCGGGAATGATCTTACGACAAAGTTCAAGTATAAATATAAGAACATTTTATAATGCTGAAGCGCTAACTCACTAACAGGGACTAATAGTCTATTAAAACTCCTGTATTTTACATGACCTAATGGAAGATGCATCCTCCTCCACACCATCCACGGGCATTAATTATGAAACACAGAGGGGATTCATTTGCAGCCAGGCTCATCAGGCCTCATTGAGAATAACCATGTGTGACAGGGTCACTGAGGAGAGAAGACAGGGGCATATGGGAAATCTGTTTCAGTGTTTAGATTGGATTAAACGCTGCCTCACATTAACCCCACGGAGCAGAGAAAGCAAAGGAAGGATAAAATGACCTTTCAGACCTGTGACTGTATGTCTGAAGGCACCTAAGGGGTATGAATGATGTGGTGGTGTGGAAGGGGTGTCCTTCTGCCCATCATGGAAAGGAGAAAACACCTGCGAGAATGACATTTAATTTACCTGGCAAATGGCATGCATTTCTATGCCATATTCCCATTTTGGGAAATAGTGTACCATATTTATGTCACGCCCTGGCCTTAGTATTATTTGTTTTATTTATTATTTTAGTTAGGTCAGGGTGTGACATGGGGTATGTGTGTATTTTGGGGTATTATATGGTAGAGGGGGTGTTGGTTGTAGTTTATGGTTTTGTGTTGCGTGTATGTATCTAGCTGTGTCTATGGGTGTGTAGTTTTCTAGGAAAGTCTATGGTGGCCGGAATGGGTTCTCAATTAGAGACAGCTGATTTCTGTTGTCTCTAATTGGGAGCCATATTTAAGGCTGCCATAGGCTTTAGCTGTTTGTGGGTCATTGTATATGTATATGTCGACGTAAGTAGTTTGTGTGTGCACTTGCGTTTGAAGTTTCACGATCGTTTGTTGTTTTTGTTAGTGTGGTTTAAGTGTTTCGTGTTCATCTTCATCGTTATAAATTAAAGAAGATGTATTCATATCATGTTGCGCCTTGGTCCTCTCATTCATGTCAACACGATCGTGACAATTTATGTACACTTAAAATCATGTTAAAGAGCAGACAGAAAGTTTTAGGCACCAACAGAAATCTTTTTTTTTTAGATTTCATAGCTTCATACTCTTACGTTTAACAGGCTGACTACACCGCTCGCGTCGCGTGCACAAGTGTTGCAAAATACATTTAGACATACATGTTATTCAATTATTGCACCCACACTGCACGCATGCGCCAATGAGCGTCTGCGTTGCCAAGGGCTAAAATAGAAGTCAGTTCTATTTCTGACGTAGATCACGCTGCAAGTCCTGCCTCTCCCATCTCCTCATTGGTTTATAGAAGCAGGTACCCACGTGCCATCTCCTCATTGGTTATACCCACTTGGGTGACTGAAAGACGATCGAGGTCAGTGCCGGTAATGCATCTAATTTATGAAAGTTGCCAATCGCAATATAAAGTCAAGAGAAGAAAAAGCCTGGAAGGAGGCGAGCTGACTAAAAACGATTCGGTTGACCGCTTTATGTGTGGATTAATTGGCGGAGTAGAGGACCTTGTGCATTTCAGGTAAAATAACAACTCAATGTTTAATTCCCAGGACAAATTAGCTAGCAACAGCAAGCTAGCTAAATAAGACAAATTAACTAGCAAGTGCAAGCTAGCTAGCTAAATTTCCATAAATGTTAAATGCTTTTTGACGTGTCCCCAAATTAATATAATTGGTTCAGAGTTTGTTTTGATATTTTAACCTGCGTGTTGTGATCGCGTTTGATGTGGGAGGACAAAATACATTTATGCACGATGGCGCACGATGGCGCATGATGGCGCACACGCGCAGCCGGTTTTGGTTCCGTGTTACGTTGTAGCCTGGTTTGTCATTCAGACATGAAAACAAAGAAATAGAGACTTCATAGACAAACAAGTCTCCCTCGTTCCCATGGAAATACTACAGTAGCAACCCACACACCTCTTATTCCCACTCAAACCTCAGGTGCCTAAAGCACAAAGGCAATAAAAAGCTCTTACTTCATTAAATTTACAGCATGCTGTGATGCTCTCTCAGTAATGGGCGAATGTTGTAATAATATGAATCCATGAAATGTCTCACTACAGCAGAGCACCATGGAGCTGCTATTGGAGCTAACTGCCAGCAAATATAATAACTTCATTAAAAGTGAATAGACTATTGGTTGCCATTGCAGTTAAAAACCCATGGTCCTCAGTTTTTATATGGCTTTGCTAATGCTAATGCTAATGAGATTGTGATGTGGGGTCTATAAAGAAAAGGCCCGAAGAGAGAGAGGGAAAGGCCCAAGTACAGCAAAACTTCAGGAGGTTCACTTGGAATGACTGAAATATGGACTGACTGGACACATGGATGGTGTGGTTCTGTGAAATGTGGGGTTTGATTGAGGTTTGTTCCATGCTCACTGGGCATCTACCAAAGTCTTACACAGAAAATGTAACCAAATTAGCCCTAAATTTGGTTTATTTTAAGATAAGCTGGATGATTAGCCATTGGTTTGAGTTATTCTGAGGTGGCCTGGATGGTTCACTACCACTAATAGACTTAAAACATCCCATCATCACAGACTAATCTGTGGGGACAGAATCATTAGGATGCAAACACATGAAAGGCAGTAGAGGAGAATCGGTCATGCTACCTCTCTGAGTGGGGTGGTGATTATGCTAAGCATAATAATGTGTGGCGGACATGTTAATGTCTTACCCTTCTGCTCTGCTGTGGAAATATATAGACCAGGATCAGGACGCACATGGCCTGTTAATCAACCCTGATAGGGAACTGCAATGACAAACATTCCCATTAACTTTTCTCTGTGACTCTTGCTTTTTGTTTGTTATATTTTATAGGTACCTTACACATTAGAGCTATAGAGTTAGCAGTTTGATGGTGCTTTGGAATTTGGTGCATTTTTTTACCTTTACCTTACAAAACAAAATTACTTTAATAATCCTAACGGTAGTTCATTCATTATTACACTGCTGTTTATTCACAGACAAGCCCAGTTTATTGCTGTTAAGCAGGGTTTGGTTCTTATCAGTCCTTGCCTTGTTTATGCTTGACCTGCTCTTTAGAATACTTAATTATGTTTGCTACCATTGCATTCCATGCTATTTCCCTTCTTATTAAATACTAATGTGTTGGTAACTGAATTTAGTAAGAATCTATCCTGTTCTACAATTAAGTTCAAATTAAATCCTCTGGCTGTAATTACTTCTCAACAATAGTTGAATAATAAGGAGATGGATCACTGTTAACTGGGCGAGGACAAAGTGAATTTTAAAAAGATCATTATATCAGTGGAAGTTTGAAATCAATTTGCCACCACTTTACTGGTTTTCATTAAAAAATGATTAAATGAAACATGGGGTTCTTTCTACAAGAGAATGATTATCAACCAGACTGGTAGGTTACCAGACAGTGTAAAAGTAGAGAGAAAGAGAGAGAGAGGGAGGGAAAGAGAGAGAGGGAGGGAAAGGGAGAGAGGGAGAGGGAGGGAGAGAGGGAGAGGAGGAGGCTGACTAGACAAGAGTATAAATATCAGAAGAGGAGGAGGAGGATGAGGAGTAGTGTTGAGGGTCAGTGGGTCTTAATCTTGCGTCGTCCAGTGGCAGCATTTCAGACGTGTTTGTCTGACAGGGTGTCGGGGGACGCTTGTCTAACGTACTGCACGCCTGGTGGCTGTGATGTGAAGTGTGTCTGAAGACGGCCACAAGGGACAAAGGAGTATGACAGAGATACACTCCAATTCAATCCCACTGCTCTCTCTGTCACCACTCACACATCAGCCACACTACTACGTCTGCTACTGACTCATGTCAATCTAAAATGCTCTCCTGTTCATACAATACTTTACAGTTCTAATCATATACACTACAATGGATTCCCTACTCCACAACAAGTAATCATCAACACAATCATTATGGTTCTGCATCGACACTGCTATTCAGGGTTCAACAGCAATGGAGTCTGGACTTGAAGGCCTTGTACTTATTGAAAAGGGTCAATTTTTAACCTTTAATCTTCTAGAGAGGTTCTCAACTGGTTTTGTCTCAGGACCCACATTTTCTATGGAAGATTGCTGTGAGCATCTTGTCAATTGTTGGAAGCTTCACGGTTTGTTCTGAATTACAGTGTTTTTTTTTTACATTGATCTGTTAGCAGAGATAGTGGGTTCAAACATATTACAGTATTTATGAAAACCGTGTTGTCTTAGAGGGCGTGCCAAAACTATAACCGCTGTATCGCTGAAATTGGGCATACATTTCTAAGCTGAGTTAAGTCACTATTGACCATTTGGGCAAGCACTCCGCCCTTCTCCATATTTCATCTGTGGAATCATTTAGATGTATTTGTTGAAAGGAGAGGCAGCAGAGACCTAATGCCATGCAGGCAGACTAACAGCAGCATTTGACAGGAGACTGAGGAACACTGGGGAATGTGGTGTAGGGGAGAGAGACGGGTGAAACAAATATTGTTTTCCACATTAAATCACACAAGCTATACTGGTAATACTGATCTGATCTGTCTGGGCTACAGTCACATTCATTTTCAATCAGAAAAGGAGATGCGTGTTATTTAGTGCTAAATCCATACACTGTACAGAGCATTCAGAAAGTATTCAGATACCTTCCCCTTTTCCACATTTTCTTACGTTACAGCCTTATTCTAAAATTGATGAAATATTTTTTTTCCCTCATCAACTTACACACAATACCCCATAATGACCAAGTGAAAACAGGTTTAGACATTTTAGAAAATGTATTAAAAATAAAAAACAGAAATACCTTATTTACATAAGAATTTAGTCCCTTTGCTATGAGACTCGAAATTGAGCTTTGGTGCATCCTGTTTCCATTGATCATCCTTGTGATGTTTCTACAACTTGATTGGAGTCCAACAGTGGCAATTGATTAGACATGATTTGGAAAGCACACACCTGTCTATACAAGGTCCCACAGTTGAGAGTGCATGTCAGAGCAAAAAAACAACCCATGAGGTTGAAGGAATTGTCCGTAGAGCCCCGAGACAGGATTGTGTTGAGGCAAAGATCTGGGGAAGGGTACCAAAAAAGCATTGAAGGTCCCCAAGAACACAGTGGCCTCCATCATTCTTAAATGGAAGAAGTTTGGAAACGCCAAGATTCTTCCTAGAGCTGGCTGCCCAGCCAAACTGAGCTATCGGGGGAGAAGGGCCTTGGTCGGGGAGATGATCAAGAAACTGATCGGTCACTCGGTTCAGCGCTCCAGAGTTTCTCTGTGGAGATGGGAGAGCCTTTCAAAAGGACAACCATCTCTGCAGCACTCCACCAAAGTGGCCAGACGGAAGACACTCCTCAGTAAAAGACACATGACAGCCTGCTTGGAACTTGCCAAAAGGCACCTAAAGGACTATCTGGTCTGATGAAACCAAGATTGAACTCTTTTGCCTGAATGTCAAGTGTCACGTCTGGAGGAAACCTGGCACCATCCCTAGGGTGAAGCATGGTGGTGGCAGCATCATGCTGTGGGGAGATTTTTCAGAGGTAATGACTGGGAGATTAGTCAGAATCGAGGAAAAGATGAACGGAGCAAAGTACAGAGAGATCTTTAACGAAAACCTGCTCCAGAGCACTCAGGACCTCAGACTGGGACGAAGGTTCACCTTCCAACAGGACAACAACCCTAAGCACACAGCCAAGACAACACAGGCGTGGCTTCAGGACAAGTCTCTGAATGTCCTTGAGTAGCCCAGCCAGAGCCAGAGCCTGAACTTGAACCCAATCGAACATCTCTGGAGAGACCTGAAAACAGCTGTGCAGCGACGCTCCCCATCCAACCTGACAGAGCTTGAGAGCATCTGCAGAGAAGAATGGGAGAAACTCCCCAAATACAGGTGTGCCAAGCTTGTAGCGTCATACCCAAGAAGACTTGAGGCTGTAATCACTGCCAAAGGTGCTTCAACAAAGTACTGAGTAAAAGTGATGTTTCAGATTTTATTTTTAATACATTTTCAAACAATTCTAAAAACGTTTTTTTCTTTGTCATTATGGGATATTGTGTGTAGATTGATGAGGGGAAAAAAGTCAAGGGCTCTGAATATTTTCCGAATGCACTGCATATGTAGTATGTGTGTGGATGGTTCTTGGGTTGGCCCTGATCTGGCCCAGTCTCTGCACCATCAGAGGTACTGTCTCAGTGGGGAAGCGATGGAGGGGCTGATAAACAAGTGTGTGAGAGACAGAGAGTGATATGGAGCTGGAGTGGTACACCAGGGGGCAGCCTGTGGAGCTCTGAGACGAGGGAACGACACAGACAGATGTGGCTGTCAGTAGTGAGACGTCACCAAGGTGAGGGGAGCCTGGGGAAGGACATGTTTCTGTCGACTGCCCTCTACTCTAACTTGTGTATACACGCATGGCACTCGCTCACGCACACAGTCCCTCTACCTATTTCTGTCTCTCATTCTCACTCTCCTCCATCTTCATCTCTCTAACTCTCTTAGGTGTCTAACTTCTACTAACCACCTGGCAAAGCACTTGATGATAATGATGACGATGCCCCAATACTCTGAGATAATGGTTATAAAGAAAAGAAGACAAGGAAAGGAAACAAGTGTTTTGGTAAGTTTCGTTGTTACTAAACACCTGCCAAGGGGAGGTGTTGAAACAAGGTCTTGATCACTGATCAACTTTTGTCACGACCTCCGCCGAAGGTGGCTCCTCTTCCTGTTCGGGCGGCGCTCGGCGGTCGTCGTGACCGGTCTACTAGTTGCCACCGATTCCCTTTTCTTTTTCTGTTGGTTATGTCTGTATTGGTTTCACCTGTTTCTTGTTTGGGGCTTGTTTCAGGGCTATTTATGCCTTCTATGCCCGCCTGCTTTTGTGCGGGCTTGTTCTCTCTTCTGTTTGTGGATGGTTGAGTTTTGTTCTTTTTCGGACTGTTTGGTGTCCTGTTTGGGTCGGTCATTATTTCGCCTGTTGTTTTTGGCGTGACCATACTTATCGTCATAAATACGGTTTTCCCTAAACCTCTGCTCTCTGCGCCTGACTCCACACCCACCACTCCTAGCTACGTGACAACTTTATCCAAAATCTGTGTGGAGATTGTTATCCTCCATTTGATTATTGTTTTGCTCTTGTTTCATTGATCTTTGTCCAAGAGCAGCTGGTAAATAAAGACTCTCTCCACTGATAGATGATGGTGATATTACCATATCATTACCTGCTGCTTGAAATCTATCTGCTCGCAATTACTGCTCTTATGACTGCTGGCCAAATGGGAGATGGTAGCTGAAGCTTTGATATCCATCAGTGTGTTTCCATGCCAATAGAGCTACAGTACACTGTACCAGAAATAGACTCTCAGAACTGGCCTGCTACACTAGATGACTAACATACAGTTATAATGGTGTATGATGAAGTAGAGCAAACTACAGTACCAGTCAAAAGTTTGGACACACCTACTCAGTCAAGGGTTTTTCAATATTTTTTATATTTTCTACATTGTAGAATAATAGTAAAGACATCAAAACTATGAAATAACACATATGGAATCATGTAGTAACCAAACAATTGTTAAAGAAATCCAAATATATTTTCATAACTTTAAGACATGGTCAGTCAATCAGAAACATTTCAAGAACTTTGAAAGTGCAGTTGCAAAAGTGGCTCTCATGTGGACCGCCACAGGAAAGGAAGACCTAGAGTTACCTCTGCTGCAGAGGATAAGTTCATTAGCGTTACCCGCCTCAGAAATTGCAGCCCAAATAAATGCTTCACAGAGTTCCAGTAACAGACACACCTCAAGAGGAGACTGTGTGAATCAGGCCTTCATGGTCGAATTGCTGCAAAGACACCACTACAAAAGGACACCAATAATAGGAAGAGACTTGCTTGAGACAAGAAATATGAGAAATGGACATTAGACCGGTGGAAATCTATCCTTTGGTCTGATGAGTCCAAATTTGAGATTTTGGGTTCCAACCACTGTGCCTTTGTGAGACGCAGAGTAGGTTTAACAGATGATCTCTGCATGTGTGGTTCCCAATATGAAACATGGAGGAGGAGGAACATCTCTAACTCCAAAACGTTCTGGGACACTGTAAAGTCCATGGAGAATAAGAGCACCTCCTCCCAGCTGCCCACTGCACAGAGGCTAGGAAACACTGTCACCACCAATAAATCCACGATAATCAAGCATTTCTCTACGGCTGGCCATGCTTTCCTCCTGGCTACCCAAACCCAAGCCAACAGCTCCGCACCCCCCACAGCTTCTTGCTCAAGCCTCCCCAGCTTTTCCTTCACCCAAATCCAGATAACAGATGTACTGAAAGAGCTGCAAAACCTGGACCTGTATAAATCAGCTGGGCTAGAAAATCTGGACCCTCTCTTTCTAAAATTATCCTCCGCCATTGTTACAACCCCTATTACCAGTCTGTTCAACCTCTCTTTCGTATCATCCAAGATCCCTAAAGATTGGAAAGCTGTACCTCTTCAAAGGGGGTGACACTCTATACCCAAACTGTTACAGACCTATATCCAACCTGCCCTGCCTTTCTAAAGTCTTCAAAAGCCAAGTTAATAAACAGATCACTGACCATTTCGAATCCCACCGTACCTTCTCCGCTGTGCAATCCGGTTTCCGAGCTGGTCACGGGTGCACCTCAGCCACGTTAAAAGATATCAAGGTACTAAACAATATCATAACCGCCATCGATAAAAGACAGTACTGTGCAGCCGTCTTCATCGACCTGGTCAAGGCTTTTGACTCTGTCAATCACCGTATTCTTATCGGCAGACTCAACAGCCTTGGTTTCTCAAATGACTGCCTCGCCTGGTTCACCAACTACTTCTCAGATAGAGTTCAGTGTGTCAATTCAGAGGGCCTGTTGTCCGGACCTCTGGCAGTCTCTATGGGGGTACCACAGGGTTCAATTCTCGGGCCGACTCTTTTCTCTATATATATCAACGATGTCGCTCTTGCTGTGGGTGATTCCCTTATCAACCTCTACGCAGGCAGCACCATTCTGTATACGTGGCCCTTCTTTGAACACTGTGTTAACTAACCTCCAAACGACCTTCAATGCTATACAACACTCCTTCCGTAGCCTCCAACTGTTCTTAAACGCTAGTAAAAACCAAATGCATGCGTTTTAACCGATCGCTGCCCGCACCCGTCCGCCCAACTAGCATCACTACTCTGGCCGGTTCTGACTTAGAATGTGTGGACAACTACAAATACCTAGGTGTCTGGCTAGACTGTAAACACTCCTTCCAGACTCATATTAAACATCTCCAATCCAAAATTAAATCTAGAATCAGCTTCCTAATTCACAACAAAGCCTCCTTTACTCACTCCGCCAAACATACCCTTGTAAAACTGACTATCCTACCGATCCTCGACTTCAGCGATGTCATTTAAAAAATTGCCTCCAACACTCTACTCAGCAAACTGGATACAGTCTATCACAGTGCCATCCGTTTTGTCACCAAAGCCAGATATACCACCCACCACTGCAACCTGTACGCTCTCGTCAGCTGGCCCTCGCTACATATTCGTCGCCAGACCCACTGGCTCCAGGTCATCTATAAGTCTATGCTAGGTAAAGCTCTGCCTTATCTCAGCTCGCTGTTCACGATAACAACACCCACCCGTAGCACGTGCTCCAGCAGGTATATCTCGTCGGTCATCCCCAAAGCCAACACCTCCTTTGGCCGCCTTTCCTTCCAGTTCTCTGCTGCCAATGACTGAAAAGAATTGCAAAAATTGCTGAAGTTGCAGACTTATATCTTCTTCACTAACTTTAAACATCAGCTATCTGAGCAGCTAACCTATCGCTGCGGCCGTACACAGCCCATCTGTAAATAACCCATCCAATCTACCTACCTCATCTCCATATTGTTTTTATTTACTTTTTTGCTCTTTTGCACACCAGTATTTCTACTTGCACACATCATCTGCACATCTATCACTCCAGTGTTCAGTTTTCAATTGTAATTACTTCGGTACTATGGCCTATTTATTGCCTTACCTCCTCACGCCATTTGCACACACTGTAAATATACTTTTTTTTCTATTGTGTTATGTGTAACTCTGTGTTGTTGTTTGTGTCGCAAAGCTTTGCTTTACCTTGGCCAGGTCGCAGTTGTAAATAAGAACTTGATCTCAACTATCTTATCTTGTTAAATAAAGGTGAAATAAAAATAAATAAATAAAAAGCAGCCAATAAGTGCTCAGCATTTGGGGAAACTCCTTCAAGACTGTTTGAAAAGCATTCCTGGTGAATCTGGTTGAGAGAATGCCAAGCGTGTGCAAAGCTGTTATCAAGGCAAAGGGTGGCTGTAACGGCAGTCCTCCTCCTCTTCATCTGAAGAGGAGGAGTATTGAGGGAACCAAGGCGCAGCGTAGTGAAATGACATATTTTATTAACGAAAACACGAACTTGACTAAACTAACAAAAACAACAAACGGTGTAGACAGACCTAAACGACGAACTCACATAAAACAAGAAGAACGCACGAATAGGAAACATAGACTACACAAACCGAACAAACCGTAAACAGTCCCGCGTGGTGTACAGACACGGAAGACAATCACCCACAACGAACACTGTGACAACGCCTACCTAAATATGACTCTTAATTAGAGGAACGCCAAACACCTGCCTCTAATTAAGAGCCATACCAGGCAACCCAAAAACCAACATAGAAACAGAAAACATAGAATGCCCACCCAAACTCACGTCCTGACCAACTAACACATATAACAAACTAACAGAAATAGGTCAGGAACGTGACAGTGGCTACCTTGAAGAATCTCAAATATAACATATATTTTGATTTGTTTAAAACCTTTTCTCAATAGGGGGTGCTGTTTTCACTTTGTAAAAATTTCGTACCCAAATTAAACTGCCTCGTACTCAATTCTTGCTCGTACAATATGCATATTATTATTACTATTGGATAGAAAACACTCTCTAGTTTCTAAAACCATTTGAATTATATCTGTGAGTTAAACAGAACTCAAGTTGGAGCAATTTTCCTATGAGGAAGTGAGAAATCTGAAATCAGTCAGGCTGTTCTGAGGTCAGTTTATTAATTTGCAAGTCGTTATTTGGTCGAGATGCACTGCATACGCCTTCCCCTGGATGTCAGCAAATAGTGAGAATTGGAATGGTGTTGCTAGGCAGATCTGAGGCCGTATAAATGGACAGGGAACGTGGGTTCCAGTCTTTCCTTCGTTCGCCATGACGCAAGACAGACCTCAGGATGGCGTTCTAGAAAGCTCCCGTTATAGCCCATAGATATATCCGGCTCTGATTTTATTCGATATAGGTGTTAAAGACATCATAATGTTGTTATTTTAAACCGAGTTATATCAGTTTATATCAGTATATTGCGATTTTCGGATATTTCTTTGTGCTGCGTTCTAGTGAGTTGGGCACGTCTGGGCCACATGGCTAATATTTACTGCTAATTCCAAAGTTGAAGGCGACAATCTACAACCGAGCAACGATTCTTTTGGACAAAGGACAACTTGCCCAAGATTCTGATGGGAGCTCATCAAAAAGTAAGAACTATTTATGATGTTAATTCGTTGTTCTGTTGAAAAATGTAAAACTCATATTCCGCCATTAATTTCGGTGCGGTCTCGCTTTAATGCACGCTGTATGTCGTAGTAACGTTAATTTTAAAAATCTAACACAGCGGTTGCATTGAGAACTAATGTATATTTCATTTGCTGTCCAACCTGTATTTTTAGTCAAGTTTATGATTAGTTACTGATTAGATTAGGTGCCTCTCCCAACATTTCTCCCAACATTTTGTTGGCAGCTTGGCTACTATTCTCATTGTATAACCACGATTTGCGCCGCTAAATATGCACATTTTCGAACAAAATAGTATTGTGTAATATGATGTTATAGAACTGTCATCTGAAGAAGTTTGAGAAGGTTAGTGAAAAAATTCATTTCTTTTGCTGGTTTATTTGTTATCGCTATTGTTGGCTTGAATCAATGCTGTTGTGTGGTTGGCTATTGTAGTAAGCTAATATAATGCTATATTGTGTTTTCGCTGTAAAACACTTAAAAAATCTGAAATATTGGCTGGATTCACAAGATCTTTGTCTTTCATTTGCTGTACGCTGTGTATTTGTCATAAATGTTTTATGATGAGTATTTAGGTAATTCACGTTGGTCTCTGTAGTTATTCTAGTTGCTTTGGTGAGAGTTGTGATGGTGGCTGCAATGTAAAACTATGATTTATACCTGAAATATGCACATTTTTCTAACAAAACATATGCTTTACAATAAATATGTTATCAGACTGTCACAATCGTCTTCTTGAGAAAGAGAGGACCAAGGCGCAGCGCGTGAAAAATACTTCTTCTTTAACCTCTAACGCCTCACAAACCCAGATCCGGGAGCACCCCCATCAAAAAAGCT
Organism: Salvelinus fontinalis; assembly: GCF_029448725.1. Classification (NCBI taxonomy): domain Eukaryota; kingdom Metazoa; phylum Chordata; class Actinopteri; order Salmoniformes; family Salmonidae; genus Salvelinus; species Salvelinus fontinalis. The sequence goes on from NC_074688.1 coordinate 31,560,000, forward strand.
GACTAGCATAGCCTAGCCTAAAGCCACAGGGATATCATATAATAAAATGTCCATGAAATCACAAGTCCAAGACACCAAATGAAAGATACAGATCTTGTGAATAAAGCCATCATTTCTGATTTTTAAAATGTTTTACAGGGAAGACAAAATATGTAAATCTATTAGCTAACCACGTTAGCAAAAGACACCACTCTCATGCTCCACCATTTTCTTACTGCATCAGTAGCTATCACAAATTCGACCAAATAAAGATATAAATAGCCACTAACCAAGAAACAACCTCATCAGATGACAGTCTGTTAATATTTATTGTATAGCATAGGTTTTATTCGAAAAATGTGCATATTTCAGGTATAAATCATAGTTTACGATTGCAGCCCCCATCACAACTCTCACTAAAATGACTAGAATAACTACAGAGACCATCGTGTATTAGCTAATTACTCATCATAAAACATTTCTTAAAAATACACAGCGTGCAGCAGATGAAAGACACAGATCTTGTGAATCAAGACAATATTTCAGATTTTCTAAGTGTTTTACAGCGAAAACACAATATATCGTTATATTAGCTTACCACAATAGCCAACCAGACAACAGCATTGATTCCAGCCAAACATAGCGATAACGTATTCACCACCAAAATAAAATAATTTTCCACTAACCTCAGAATTCTTCAGATGACAGTCCTGTAACATCATATTACACAATCCGTATAGGTTTTGTTCAAAAATGTGCATATTTAGCAGCACAAACCGTGGTTATACAATGTGATCAGTAGCAACAGGGCATGCATTCTGGCCAGCGCCATCTTGGAAAGGCACCTAGTCTAATCAATAAATAATCGTAAACTTGACTAAAAAATACAGGTTGGACATCAAATGAAAGATGCATTAGTTATTAATGCAACCGCTGAGTTAGATTTTTTAAATTAACGTTACTAGACATACAGTGTGCGTTACAGCCAGACTAGTGCCGCAATAATGGCGGACAAATACGTTTACATTTTTCCACATAAATACGGAATAACATCATAAATAGCTCTATTCTTTGGACGAGCTTCCATCAGAATCTTGGCGAAGTGGTCCTTTGTCCAAAATAATTGTTGCTTGGTTGTAAAACGTTGTGTTCAACTTCGGAAGTAGCAGCTAACATTAGCTATGAGGCCACAGCATGCCCAAATCTTCAAACTCAATACTAAGGAAATTCCGAAAATAGCAATATACTCCCATAAACTGATATAACTCGGTTTAAAATAACTTCGTTATGATGTTTCTAATACCTATAACGAATTAAATTACAGACAGATATATCTAAGGTTGATAACTGAGCGTTTCAAAATGCCATCCTGAGGTCTTGCTTTGCGTAATGGCGAGCGTTGAAAAGAGAGGACCCCTCGCTCCTTGGCCTTTTATAAACTCTGAGAACTACGTAGAAAGTCCATTGCATTTCTCATTGGTTACTGACATCCAGGGGAAGGCGGGTGCAGTTCATGTCGACACATAGGATACATACAGAGCTTTAAACTGATCTGAGAGCAGAGCCTAGTTTTCAGACCTTCGCAGTTCCTGTCATGGATTTCGCTGCAGAAAGAATTCTGTTTCACCCACAGACATAATTCAAACGGTTTTAGAAACTAGAGAGTGTTTTCTATCCAATAGTAAGAATAATATGCATATTGTACGAGCAAGAATTGAGTACGAGGCCGTTTAAATTGGGTACGATTTTGTGCTATGTCGAAATGGCACCCCCCTAGTGGCAAGAAGTTTTAATGAAGGAAAAAACAAACACTTACAAAATGAACAAAACAAACGATCGTGAAGCTAAACAGAACTAAGTGCACACATGCAACATAGAACATAGACACAGACAATTACCCACAAAACCCAAATGCCTATGGCTGCCTTAAATATGGCTCCCAATCAGAGACAATAAACCACAGCTGTCTCTAATTGAGAACCAATCTAGGCAGCCATAGACATACAAACACCTAGACAAGACACTGCCCCATTAAACATACAAACCCCTAGACCAACCAAAACACATACATCCCCATGTCACACCCTGACCTAACTAAAATAATAATGCAAACAAAGATAATGTCACGTTCCTGACCTGTTTTCTGTTGTTTTGTATGTGTGTAGGTCAGGGCGTGAGTTGGGGTGGGCATTCTATGTTATGTGTATCTATGTTGGTTAATGGGTTACCTGATATGGTTCTCAATTAGAGGCAGGTGGTTTACGTTTCCTCTGATTGAGAGCCATATTAAGGTAGGTTGTTTCACATTGTTTGTTGTGGGTGGTTGTCTCCTGTGTTTGTATGTTGGTACCACATGGGACTGTATCGTTTGTTCGTTTGTTTTGTAGTCTTTACCTGTTCGTGCGTTCTTCGTTGTATGTAAGTTCTCATGTCCAGGTCTGTCTACGTCGTTTTGTTATTTTGTTAATTATCAAGTGTAGTTCGTTTTTTCGTCTTGTTTAATAAATTAAATCATTATGTCATCATACCTCGCTGCACATTGGTCTTCCGATCCCTCTCTCCTCTCCTCGTCCGAGGAGGAGGAAGAGCTAGAGTTTCGTTACAGATAACTAAGGCCAGGGTGTGACACAGACTGTCATCTGATGAAGTAGTTTCTTGGTTAGTGACTATTTATATCTTTATTTGGTCGAAATTGTGATAGCTACCTATGCAGGAAAAAAATGGTGGGAAAAAAAGTTGTGCCTTTTGTTATCGTGGTTAGCTAATAGAAATACATATTGTGTCTTCCCTGTAAAACATTTTAAAAATCAGAAATGATGGCTGGATTCACAAGATGTGTATCTTTCATCTGGTGTCTTGGACTTGTGATTTAATGATATTTAGATGCTAGTATTTACTTGTGACGCTATGCTAGGCTATGCTAGTCAGCTTTTTTATTGATGGGGGTGCTCCCGGATCCGGGATTGTGTGCAAGTAGAAGTTAACACTTTTTTGGTTACTACATGATTCCATATGTGTTATTTCATAGTTTTGATGTCTTCACTATTATTCTACAATGTAGAAAATAATAAAAAGAAAGAAAAACCCTTGACTGAGTAGGTGTGTCCAAACTTTTGACTGGTTCTGTACATGAAGAGAAATACACACCACCACTGATTGTATATACCTGACACGAGAAAGAAAGAGAGGGAGAGAGAGAGAGGTATTTAAGGTACAAATAGATAAGACAAGGCAGGAGAGCAAGCATTACAATTCTCCTAGGATTATCGATTTAAATGTAAAATACCAATACAGAACTCATTTATATATGTTTGCTTCATAAATACTGAGCAAATGTTTTTATCACCCGCAATAATAAACACAATTTGCTCTTTAGTTCCCTCAAAATCACTGTTTGATCTATCTGCCCTCAGGAATAATCTATGAAAGCAGTGTTGATTTCATTACCGGCCACCTCAGCCAGAGGAGATGATTATGCAGGATTTAATGACAGACACTTTCCGATTGCCCAGCGTCCATCTTTAAAACAAATCAGTCTCCTGCTCACTGCTTGTCTGATCACATTTTCCACACCTCATTACGGGACAAGGTGATCTTGCAGAGCAAAAAGATTGTAATATCAGAGCAATCATCTCAATACACGTAAAACTGTCATGGGGTATAAATGAAAATGTTACCGCTCTCCATCTCCAGCTTATGTCACCTGGTAGACAATCAGACTCTTAGCTTACTTTGAGATAACATTTTATTAACATAGACATCAATGTGTTGGTGTTAAAATATCAAATTACAGATCTTTCTGAACACATCA